>NW_025958405.1:0-32268 GCF_023159225.1 Perognathus longimembris pacificus | reverse complement strand
ATTGACAAAATAAATCAAAAATAAATCAAAAATAAAAATAAGTGGAAAAGGTGAGAGTGCGCGAGCACACAGGAGCAAAGACAAGCAGCGCAGCTTGATGCGTAGTAAAAAAAATAATAAATAGACAACTGGTCGACCTCATTAGAAATAAAAACCCAAAAGATTAGATAGACAAACAAACAAACACATAAATGTGGAGAGAAGGGCAGTGCGCGCAGGAGCAAAGGTAAACAGCAGACAGACCTGAATCCTTATCTTTACAAGGTCGACCTCAGAACTTTGTTCAGTTTGTCTCGGTGACGGATAATGGAAGGAAGGGCAGGCAACTGGTCGACTTCATTTAAATAAACAAATAAAAAATAAGATAAACTCTCAGGAATAGATAAATAATAACAAAAAAATTGTAAAGTGGAGAAAGCGAGAGCGCGCGAATGCACTCAAGCAAACACAAACAGCACAGCACGATGCATATTTTTTTAAATTGACAAAATAAATCAAAAATAAATCAAAAATAAAAATAAGTGGAAAAGGCGAGAGTCCGTGAGCACACAGGAGCAAAGACAAGCAGCGCAGCTTGATGCGTAGTAAAAAAAATAATAAATAGACAACTGGTCGACCTCATTAGAAATAAAAACCCAAAAGATTAGATAGACAAACAAACAAACACATAAATGTGGAGAGAAGGGCAGTGCGCGCAGGAGCAAAGGTAAACAGCAGACAGACCTGAATCCTTATCTTTACAAGGTCGACCTCAGAACTTTGTTCAGTTTGTCTCGGTGACGGATAATGGAAGGAAGGGCAGGCAACTGGTCGACTTCATTTAAATAAACAAATAAAAAATAAGATAAACTCTCAGGAATAGATAAATCATAACAAAAAAAATTGTAAAGTGGAGAAAGGGAGAGCGCGCGAGTGCACTCAAGCAAACACAAACAGCACAGCACGATGCGTATTTTTTTAAAAATTGACAAAATAAATCAAAAATAAATCAAAAATAAAATAAGTGGAAAAGGCGAGAGTGCGCGAGCACACAGGAGCAAAGACAAGCAGCGCAGCTTGATGCGTAGTAAAAAAAATAATAAATAGACAACTGGTCGACCTCATTAGAAATAAAACCCCAAAAGATTAGATAGACACACAAACAAACACATAAATGTGGAGCGAAGGGCAGTGCGCGCAGGAGCAAAGGTAAAACAGCAGACAGACCTGAATCCTTATCTTTACAAGGTCGACCTCAGAACCTTGTTCAGTTTGTCTCGGTGACGGATAATGGAAGGAAGGAAGGCAGCTGGTCGACTTCATTTAAATAAACAAATAAAAAATAAGATAAACTCTCAGGAATAGATAAATAATAACAAATAATTGTAAAGTGGAGAAAGCGAAAGCGCGCGAATGCACTCAAGCAATCACAAAAAGCACAGCACGATGCGTATTTTATTTTAAATTGACAAAATAAATAAAAAATAAATCAAAAATAAAAATAAGTGGAAAAGGCGAGAGTGCGCGAGCACACAGGAGCAAAGACAAGCAGCGCAGCTTGATGCGTAGTAAAAAAAAATAATAAATAGACAACTGGTCAACCTCATTAGAAATAAAAACCCAAAAGATTAGATAGACAAACAAACAAACAGATAAATGTGTAGAGAAGGTCAGTGCGCGCAGGAGCAAAGGTAAACAGCAGACAGACCTGAATCCTTATCTATACAAGGTCGACCTCAGAACTTTGTTCAGTTTGTCTCGGTGACGGATAATGGAAGGAAGGGCAGGCAACTGGTCGACTTCATTTAAATAAACAAATAAAAAATAAGATAAACTCTCAGGAATAGATAAATAATAACAAAAAAATTGTAAAGTGGAAAAAGCGAGAGCGCGCGAATGCACTCAAGCAAACACAAACAGCACAGCACGATGCGTATTTTTTTAAATTGACAAAATAAATCAAAAATAAAAATAAGTGGAAAAGGCGAGAGTGCGCGAGCACACAGGAGCAAAGACAAGCAGCGCAGCTGGATGCGTAGTAAAAAAAATAATAAATAGACAACTGGTCGACCTCATTAGAAATAAAAACCCAAGGGCTGGGGATATAGCCTAGTGGCAAGAGTGCCTGCCTCGTATACATGAGGCCCTAGGTTCGATTCCCCAGCACCACATATACAGAAAATGGCCAGAAGCGGCGCTGTGGCTCAAGTGGCAGAGTGCTAGCCTTGAGCGGGAAGAAGCCAGGGACAGTGCTCAGGCCCTGAGTCCAAGGCCCAGGACGGGCCAAAAAAAAAAAAAAAAAAGAAATAAAAACCCAAAAGATTAGATAGACAAACAAACAAACACAAAAATGTGGAGAGAAGGGCAGTGCGCGCAGGAGCAAAGGTAAACAGCAGACAGACCTGAATCCTTATCTTTCCAGGGTCCAACTCAGAACTTTTTTCAGTTTGTCTCGGTGAAGGATAATGGAAGGAAGGGCAGGCAACTGGTCGACTTCATTTAAATAAACAAATAAAAAGTAAGATAAACTCTCAGGAATAGATAAATAATAACAAAAAAATTGTAAAGTGGAGAAAGTGAGAGCGCGCGAATGCACTCAAGCAAACACAAACAGCACAGCACGATGCGTATTTTTTTTTAAATTGACAAAATAAATCAAAAGTAAATCAAAAATAAAAATAAGTGGAAAAGGCGAGAGTGCGCGAGCACACAGGAGCAAAGACAAGCAGCGCAGCTTGATGCGTAGTAAAAAAAATAATAAAAAGACAACTGGTCGACCTCATTAGAAATAAAAAACCCAAAAGATTAGATAGACAAACAAACAAACACATAAATGTGGAGAGAAGGGCAGTGCGCGCAGGAGCAAAGGTAAACAGCAGACAGACCTGAATCCTTATCTTTACAAGTCGACCTCAGAACTTTGTTCAGTTTGTCTCGGTGACGGATAATGGAAGGAAGGGCAGGCAACTGGTCGACTTCATTTAAATAAACAATAAAAAATAAGATAAACTCTCAGGAATAGATAAATAATAACAAAAAAATTGTAAAGTGGAGAAAGCGAGAGCGCGCGAATGCACTCAAGCAAACACAAACAGCACAGCACGATGCTTATTTTTTAAAAAAATTGACAAAATAAATCAAAAATAAATCAAAAATAAAAATAAGTGGAAAGGCGAGAGTGCGCGAGCAAACAGGAGCAAAGACAAGCAGCGCAGCTTGATGCGTAGTAAAAAAATAATACATAGACAACTGTTCGACCTCATTAGAAATAAAAACCCAAAAGATTAGATAGACAAACAAACAAACACATAAATGTGGAGAGAAGGGCAGTGCGCGCAGGAGCAAAGGTAAACAGCAGACAGACCTGAATCCTTATCTTTACAAGGTCGACCTCAGAACTTTGTTCAGTTTGTCTCGGTGACGGATAATGGAAGGAAGGGCAGGCAACTGGTCGACTTCATTTAAATAAACAAAGAAAAAATAAGATAAACTCTCAGGAATAGATAAATAATAACAAAAAAATTGTAAAGTGGAGAAAGCGAGAGCGCGCGAATGCACTCAAGCAAACACAAACAGCACAGCACGATGCGTATTTTTTTTTAAAATTGACAAAATAAATCAAAAATAAAACAAAAATAAAAATAAGTGGAAAAGGCGAGAGTGCGCGAGCACACAGGAGCAAAGACAAGCAGCGCAGCTTGATGCGTAGTAAAAAAAAATAATAAATAGACAACTGGTGGACCTCATTAGAAATAAAAAGCCAAAAGATTAGATAGACAAACAATTAAACACATAAATGTGGAGAGAAGGGCAGTGCGCGCAGGAGCAAAGGTAAACAGCAGACAGACCTGAATCCTTATCTTTACAAGGTCGACCTCAGAACTTTGTTCAGTTTGTCTCGGTGACGGATAATGGAAGGAAGGGCAGGCAACTGGTCGACTTCATTTAAATAAACAAAGAAAAAATAAGATAAACTCTCAGGAATAGATAAATAATAACAAAAAAATTGTAAAGTGGAGAAAGCGAGAGCGCGCGATTGCACTCAAGCAAACACAAACAGCACAGCACGATGCGTATTTTTTTTTAAAATTGACAAAATAAATCAAAAATAAAAATAAGTGGAAAAGGCGAGAGTGCGCGAGCACACAGGAGCAAAGACAAGCAGCGCAGCTTGATGCGTAGTAAAAAAAATAATACATAGACAACTGGTCGACCTCATTAGAAATAAAAACCCAAAAGATTAGATAGACAAACAAACAAACACATAAATGTGGAGAGAAGGGCAGTGCGCGCAGGAGCAAAGGTAAACAGCAGACAGACCTGAATCCTTATCTTTACAAGGTCGACCTCAGAACTTTGTTCAGTTTTCTCGGTGACGGATAATGGAAGGAAGGGCAGGCAACTGGTCGACTTCATTTAAATAAACAAATAAAAAATAAGATAAACTCTCAGGAATAGATAAATAATAACAAAAAAATTGTAAAGTGGAGAAAGCGAGAGCGCGCGAATGCACTCAAGCAAACACAAACAGCACAGCACGATGCGTATTTTTTTAAAAAAATTGACAAAATAAATCAAAAATAAATCAAAAATAAAAATAAGTGGAAAGGCGAGAGTGCGCGAGCAAACAGGAGCAAAGACAAGCAGCGCAGCTTGATGCGTAGTAAAAAAAATAATAAATAGACAACTGGTCGACCTCATTAGAAATAAAAACCCAAAAGATTAGATAGACAAAAAAACAAACACATAAATGTGGAGAGAAGGGCAGTGCGCGCAGGAGCATAGGTAAACAGCAGACAGACCTGAATCCTTATCTTTACAAGGTCGACCTCAGAACTTTGTTCAGTTTGTCTCGGTGACGGATAATGGAAGGAAGGGCAGGCAACTGGTCGACTTCATTTAAATAAACAAATAAAAAATAAGATAAACTCTCAGGAATAGATAAATAATAACAAAAAAATTGTAAAGTGGAGAAAGCGAGAGCGCGCGAATGCACTCAAGCAATCACAAACAGCACAGCAGGATGCGTATTTTTTTTTAAAATTGACAAAATAAATCAAAAATAAATAAAAAATAAAATAAGTGGAAAAGGCGAGAGTGCGCGAGCACACAGGAGCAAACACAAGCAGCGCAGCTTGATGCGTAGTAAAAAAAATAATAAATAGACAACTGGTCGACCTCATTAGAAATAAAAACCCAAAAGATTAGATAGACAAACAATCAAACACATAAATGTGGAGAGAAGGGCAGTGCGCGCAGGAGCAAAGGTAAACAGCAGACAGACCTGAATCCTTATCTTTACAAGGTCGACCTCAGAACTTTGTTCAGTTTGTCTCGGTGACGGATAATGGAAGGAAGGGCAGGCAACTGGTCGACTTCATTTAAATAAACAAATAAAAAATAAGATAAACTCTCAGGAATAGATAAATAATAACAAAAAAATTGTAAAGTGGAGAAAGCGAGAGCGCGCGATTGCACTCAAGCAAACACAAACAGCACAGCACGATGCGTATTTTTTTTTTAAAATTGACAAAATAACTCAAAAACAAAAATAAGTGGAAAAGGCGAGAGTGCGCGAGCACACAGGAGCAAAGACAAGCAGCGTAGCTTGATGCGTAGTAAAAAAAATAATACATAGACAACTGGTCGACCTCATTAGAAATAAAAACCCAAAAGATTAGATACACAAACAAACAAACACATAAATGTGGAGAGAAAGGCAGTGCGCGCAGGAGCAAAGGTAAACAGCAGACAGACCTGAATCCTTATCTTTACAGGGTCGACCTCAGAACTTTGTTCAGTTTGTCTCGGTGACGGATAATGGAAGGAAGGGCAGGCAACTGGTCGACTTCATTTAAATAAACAAATTAAAAATAAGATAAACTCTCAGGAATAGATAAATAATAACAAAAAAATTGTAAAGTGGAGAAAGCGAGAGCGCGCGAATGCACTCAAGCAAACACAAACAGCACAGCACGATGCGTATTTTTTTAAAAAATTGACAAAATAAATCAAAAATAAATCAAAAATAAAAATAAGTGGAAAAGGCGAGAGTGCGCGAGCACACAGGAGCAAAGACAAGCAGCGCAGCTTGATGCGTAGTAAAAAAAATAATAAATAGACAACTGGTCGACCTCATTAGAAATAAAAACCCAAAAGATTAGATAGACAAACAAACAAACACATAAATGTGGAGAGAAGGGCAGTGCGCGCAGGAGCAAAGGTAAACAGCAGACAGACCTGAATCCTTATCTTTACAAGGTCGACCTCAGAACTTTGTTCAGTTTGTCTCAGTGACGGATAATGGAAGGAAGGGCAGGCAACTGGTCGACATCATTTAAATAAACAAATAAAAAATAAGATAAACTCTCAGGAATAGATAAATAATAACAAAAAAATTGTAAAGTGGAGAAAGCGAGAGCGCGCGAATGCACTAAAGCAAACACAAACAGCACAGCACGATGCGTATTTTTTTTTAAAATTGACAAAATAAATCAAAAATAAAACAAAAATAAAAATAAGTGGAAAAGGCGAGAGTGCGCGAGCACACAGGAGCAAAGAGAAGCAGCCCAGCTTGATGCGTAGTAAAAAAAATAATAAATAGACAACTGGTCGACCTCATTAGAAATAAAATCCCAAAAGATTAGATGGACAAACAAACAAACACATAAATGTGGAGAGAAGGGCAGTGCGCGCAGGAGCAAAGGTAAACAGCAGACAGACCTGAATCCTTATCTTTACAAGGTCGACCTCAGAACTTTGTTCAGTTTGTCTCGGTGAAGGATAATGGAAGGAAGGGCAGGCAACTGGTCGACTTCATTTAAATAAACAAATAAAAATAAGATAAACTCTCAGGAATAGATAAATAATAACAAAAAATTGTAAAGTGGAGAAAGCGAGAGCGCGCGAATGCACTCAAGCAATCACAAACAGCACAGCAGATTGCGTATTTTTTTTTAAAATTGACAAAATAAATCAAAAATAAATAAAAAATAAAATAAGTGGAAAAGGCGAGAGTGCGCGAGCACACAGGAGCAAACACAAGCAGCGCAGCTTGATGCGTAGTAAAAAAAATAATAAATAGACAACTGGTCGACCTCATTAGAAATAAAAACCCAAAAGATTAGATAGACAAACAATCAAACACATAAATGTGGAGAGAAGGGCAGTGCGCGCAGGAGCAAAGGTAAACAGCAGACAGACCTGAATCCTTATCTTTACAAGGTCGACCTCAGAACTTTGTTCAGTTTGTCTCGGTGACGGATAATGGAAGGAAGGGCAGGCAACTGGTCGACTTCATTTAAATAAACAAATAAAAAATAAGATAAACTCTCAGGAATAGATAAATAATAACAAAAAAATTGTAAAGTGGAGAAAGCGAGAGCGCGCGATTGCACTCAAGCAAACACAAACAGCACAGCACGATGCGTATTTTTTTTTTAAATTGACAAAATAACTCAAAAACAAAAATAAGTGGAAAAGGCGAGAGTGCGCGAGCACACAGGAGCAAAGACAAGCAGCGTAGCTTGATGCGTAGTAAAAAAAATAATACATAGACAACTGGTCGACCTCATTAGAAATAAAAACCCAAAAGATTAGATACACAAACAAACAAACACATAAATGTGGAGAGAAAGGCAGTGCGCGCAGGAGCAAAGGTAAACAGCAGACAGACCTGAATCCTTATCTTTACAGGGTCGACCTCAGAACTTTGTTCAGTTTGTCTCGGTGACGGATAATGGAAGGAAGGGCAGGCAACTGGTCGACTTCATTTAAATAAACAAATTAAAAATAAGATAAACTCTCAGGAATAGATAAATAATAACAAAAAAATTGTAAAGTGGAGAAAGCGAGAGCGCGCGAATGCACTCAAGCAAACACAAACAGCACAGCACGATGCGTATTTTTTTTAAAAATTGACAAAATAAATCAAAAATAAATCAAAAATAAAAATAAGTGGAAAAGGCGAGAGTTCGCGAGCACACAGGAGCAAAGACAAGCAGCGCAGCTTGATGCGTAGTAAAAAAAATAATAAATAGACAACTGGTCGACCTCATTAGAAATAAAAACCGAAAAGATTAGATAGACAAACAAACAAACACATATATGTGGAGAGAAGGGCAGTGCGGGCAGGAGCAAAGGTAAACAGCAGAGAGACCTGAATCCTTATCTTTACAAGGTCGACCTCAGAACTTTGTTCAGTTTGTCTCGGTGACGGATAATGGAAGGAAGGGCAGGCAACTGGTCGACTTAATTTAAATAAACAAATAAAAAATAAGATAAACTCTCAGGAATAGATAAATAATAACAAAAAATTGTAAAGTGGAGAAAGCGAGAGCGCGCGAATGCACTCAAGCAAACACAAACAGCACAGCACGATGCGTATTTTTTTTTAAAATTGACAAAATAAATCAAAAATAAAACAAAAATAAAAATAAGTGGAAAAGGCGAGAGTGCGCGAGCACACAGGAGCAAAGACAAGCAGCGCAGCTTGGTGCGTAGTAAAAAAAATAATAAATAGACAACTGGTCGACCTCATTAGAAATAAAAACCCAAAAGATTAGATAGACAAACAAACAAACACATAAATGTGTAGAGAAGGGAAGTGTGCGCAGGAGCAAAGGTAAACAGCAGACAGACCTGAATCCTTATCTTTACAAGGTCGACCTCAGAACTTTGTTCAGTTTGTCTCGGTGACGGATAATGGAAGGAAGGGCAGGCAACTGGTCGACTTCATTTAAATAAACAAATAAAAAATAAGATAAACAATCAGGAATAGATAAATAATAACAAAAAAATTGTAAAGTGGCGAAAGCGAGAGCGCGCGAATGCACTCAAGCAATCACAAACAGCACAGCAGGATGCGTATTTTTTTTTAAAATTGACAAAATATATCAAAAATAAATAAAAAATAAAATAAGTGGAAAAGGCGAGAGTGCGCGAGCACACAGGAGCAAACACAAGCAGCGCAGCTTGATGCGTAGTAAAAAAAATAATAAATAGACAACTGGTCGACCTCATTAGAAATAAAAACCCAAAAGATTAGATAGACAAACAATCAAACACATAAATGTGGAGAGAAGGGCAGTGCGCGCTGGAGCAAAGGTAAACAGCAGACAGACCTGAATCCTTATCTTTACAAGGTCGACCTCAGAACTTTGTTCAGTTTGTCTCGGTGACGGATAATGGAAGGAAGGGCAGGCAACTGGTCGACTTCATTTAAATAAACAAATAAAAAATAAGATAAACTCTCAGGAATAGATAAATAATAACAAAAAAATTGTAAAGTGGAGAAAGCGAGAGCGCGAGATTGCACTCAAGCAAACACAAACAGCAGAGCACGATGCGTATTTTTATTTAAAATTGACAAAATAAATCAAAAATAAAAATAAGTGGAAAAGGCGAGATTGCGCGAGCACACAGGAGCAAAGACAAGCAGCGCAGCTTGATGCGTAGTAAAAAAAATAATAAATAGACAACTGGTCGACCTCATTAGAAATAAAACCGAAAAGATTAGATAGACAAACAAACAAACACATATATGTGGAGAGAAGGGCAGTGCGGGCAGGAGCAAAGGTAAACAGCAGACAGACCTGAATCCTTATCTTTACAAGGTCGACCTCAGAACTTTGTTCAGTTTGTCTCGGTGACGGATAATGGAAGGAAGGGCAGGCAACTGGTCGACTTCATTTAAATAAACAAATAAAAAATAAGATAAACACTCAGGAATAGATAAATAATAACAAAAAAATTGTAAAGTGGAGAAAGCGAGAGCGCGCGAATGCACTCAAGCAAACACAAACAGCACAGCACGATGCGTATTTTTTTTTAAAATTGACAAAATAAATCAAAAATAAAACAAAAATAAAAATAAGTGGAAAAGGCGAGAGTGCGCGAGCACACAGGAGCAAAGACAAGCAGCGCAGCTTGATGCGTAGTAAAAAAAATAATAAATAGACAACTGGTCGACCTCATTAGAAATAAAAACCCAAAAGATTAGATAGACAAACAAACAAACACATAAATGTGGAGAGAAGGGCAGTGCGCGCAGGAGCAAAGGTAAACAGCAGGCAGACCTGAATCCTTATCTTTACAAGGTCGACCTCAGAACTTTGTTCAGTTTGTCTCGGTGACGGATAATGGATGGAAGGGCAGGCAACTGGTCGACTTCATTTAAATACACAAATAAAAAATAAGATAAACTCTCAGGAATAGATAAATAATAACAAAAAAATTGTAAAGTGGAGAAAGCGAGAGCGCGCGAATGCACTCAAGCAAACACAAACAGCACAGCACGATGCGTATTTTTTTTTAAATTGACAAAATAAATCAAAAATAAATCAAAAATAAAAATAAGTGGAAAAGGCGAGAGTGCGCGAGCACACAGGAGCAAAGACAAGCAGCGCAGCTTGATGCGTAGTAAAAAAAATAATACATAGACAACTGGTCGACCTCATTAGAAATAAAAACCCAAAAGATTAGATAGACAAACAAACAAACACATAAATGTGGAGAGAAGGGCAGTGCGCGCAGGAGCAAAGGTAAACAGCAGACAGACTTGAATCCTTATCTTTACAACGTCGACCTCAGAACTTTGTTCAGTTTGTCTCGGTGACGGATAATGGAAGGAAGGGCAGGCAACTGGTCGACTTCATTTAAATAAACAAATAAAAAATAAGATAAACTCTCAGGAATAGATAAATAATAACAAAAAAATTGTAAAGTGGAGAAAGCGAGAGCGCGCGAATGCACTCAAGCAAACACAAACAGCACAGCACGATGCGTATTTTTTTTTAAATTGACAAAATAAATCAAAAATAAATCAAAAATAAAAATAAGTGGAAAAGGCGAGAGTGCGCGAGCACACAGGAGCAAAGACAAGCAGCGCAGCTTGATGCGTAGAAAAAAAAATAATAAATAGACAACTGGTCGACCTCATTAGAAATAAGAACCCAAAAGATTAGATAGACAAACAAACACATAAATGTGGAGAGAAGGGCAGTGCGCGCAGGAGCAAAGGTAAACAGCAGACAGACCTGAATCCTTATCTTTACAAGGTCGACCTCAGAACTTTGTTCAGTTTGTCTCGGTGACGGATAATGGAAGGAAGGGCAGGCAACTGGTCGACTTCATTTAAATAAACAAATAAAAAATAAGATAAACTCTCAGGAATAGATAAATAATAACAAAAAAATTGTAAAGTGGAGAAAGCGAGAGCGCGCGAATGCACTCAAGCAAACACAAACAGCACAGCACGATGCGTATTTTTTTTTTTAAATTGACAAAATAAATCAAAAATAAAAATAAGTGGAAAAGGCGAGAGTGCGCGAGCACACAGGAGCAAAGACAAGCAGCGCAGCTTGATGCGTAGTAAAAAAAATAATACATAGACAACTGGTCGACCTCATTAGAAATAAAAACCCAAAAGATTAGATAGACAAACAAACAAACACATAAATGTGGAGAGAAGGGCAGTGCGCGCAGGAGCAAAGGTAAACAGCAGACAGACCTGAATCCTTATCTTTACAAGGTCGACCTCAGAACTTTGTTCAGTTTTCTCGGTGACGGATAATGGAAGGAAGGGCAGGCAACTGGTCGACTTCATTTAAATAAACAAATAAAAAATAAGATAAACTCTCAGGAATAGATAAATAATAACAAAAAAATTGTAAAGTGGAGAAAGCGAGAGCGCGCGAATGCACTCAAGCAAACACAAACAGCACAGCACGATGCGTATTTTTTTAAAAAAATTGACAAAATAAATCAAAAATAAATCAAAAATAAAAATAAGTGGAAAGGCGAGAGTGCGCGAGCAAACAGGAGCAAAGACAAGCAGCGCAGCTTGATGCGTAGTAAAAAAAATAATAAATAGACAACTGGTCGACCTCATTAGAAATAAAAACCCAAAAGATTAGATAGACAAAAAAACAAACACATAAATGTGGAGAGAAGGGCAGTGCGCGCAGGAGCATAGGTAAACAGCAGACAGACCTGAATCCTTATCTTTACAAGGTCGACCTCAGAACTTTGTTCAGTTTGTCTCGGTGACGGATAATGGAAGGAAGGGCAGGCAACTGGTCGACTTCATTTAAATAAACAAATAAAAAATAAGATAAACTCTCAGGAATAGATAAATAATAACAAAAAAATTGTAAAGTGGAGAAAGCGAGAGCGCGCGAATGCACTCAAGCAATCACAAACAGCACAGCAGGATGCGTATTTTTTTTTAAAATTGACAAAATAAATCAAAAATAAATAAAAAATAAAATAAGTGGAAAAGGCGAGAGTGCGCGAGCACACAGGAGCAAACAAAAGCAGCGCAGCTTGATGCGTAGTAAAAAAAATAATAAATAGACAACTGGTCGACCTCATTAGAAATAAAAACCCAAAAGATTAGATAGACAAACAATCAAACACATAAATGTGGAGAGAAGGGCAGTGCGCGCAGGAGCAAAGGTAAACAGCAGACAGACCTGAATCCTTATCTTTACAAGGTCGACCTCAGAACTTTGTTCAGTTTGTCTCGGTGACGGATAATGGAAGGAAGGGCAGGCAACTGGTCGACTTCATTTAAATAAACAAATAAAAAATAAGATAAACTCTCAGGAATAGATAAATAATAACAAAAAAATTGTAAAGTGGAGAAAGCGAGAGCGCGCGATTGCACCCAAGCAAACACAAACAGCACAGCACGATGCGTATTTTTTTTTTAAAATTGACAAAATAAATCAAAAATAAAAATAAGTGGAAAAGGCGAGCGTGCGCGAGCACACAGGAGCAAAGACAAGCAGCGTAGCTTGATGCGTAGTAAAAAAAATAATACATAGACAACTGGTCGACCTCATTAGAAATAAAAACCCAAAAGATTAGATAGACAAACAAACAAACATATAAATGTGGAGAGAAGGGCAGTGCGCGCAGGAGCAAAGGTAAACAGCAGACAGACCTGAATCCTTATCTTTACAAGGTCGACCTCAGAACTTTGTTCAGTTTGTCTCGGTGACGGATAATGGAAGGAAGGGCAGGCAACTGGTCGACTTCATTTAAATAAACAAATAAAAAATAAGATAAACTCTCAGGAATAGATAAATAATAACAAAAAAATTGTAAAGTGGAGAAAGCGAGAGCGCGCGAATGCACTCAAGCAAACACAAACAGCACAGCACGATGCGTATTTTTTTTTAAAAATTGACAAAATAAATCAAAAATAAATCAAAAATAAAAATAAGTGGAAAGGCGAGAGTGCGCGAGCAAACAGGAGCAAAGACAAGCAGCGCAGCTTGATGCGTAGTAAAAAAAATAATAAATAGACAACTGGTCGACCTCATTAGAAATAAAAACCCAAAAGATTAGATAGACAAACAAACAAACACATAAATGTGGAGAGAAGGGCAGTGCGCGCAGGAGCAAAGGTAAACAGCAGACAGACCTGAATCCTTATCTTTACAAGGTCGACCTCAGAACTTTGTTCAGTTTGTCTCGGTGACGGATAATGGAAGGAAGGGCAGGCAACTGGTCGACTTCATTTAAATAAACAAATAAAAAATAAGATAAACTCTCAGGAATAGATAAATAATAACAAAAAAATTGTAAAGTGGAGAAAGCGAGAGCGCGCGATTGCACTCAAGCAAACACAAACAGCACAGCACGATGCGTATTTTTTTTTAAAATTGACAAAATAAATCAAAAATAAAAATAAGTGGAAAAGGCGAGAGTGCGCGAGCACACAGGAGCAAAGACAAGCAGCGTAGCTTGATGCGTAGTAAAAAAAATAATACATAGACAACTGGTCGACCTCATTAGAAATAAAAACCCAAAAGATTAGATACACAAACAAACAAACACATAAATGTGGAGAGAAGGGCAGTGCGCGCAGGAGCAAAGGTAAACAGCAGACAGACCTGAATCCTTATCTTTACAAGGTCGACCTCAGAACTTTGTTCAGTTTGTCTCGGTGACGGATAATGGAAGGAAGGGCAGGCAACTGGTCGACTTCATTTAAATAAACAAATTAAAAATAAGATAAACTCTCAGGAATAGATAAATAATAACAAAAAAATTGTAAAGTGGAGAAAGCGAGAGCGCGCGAATGCACTCAAGCAAACACAAACAGCACAGCACGATGCGTATTTTTTTTAAAAATTGACAAAATAAATCAAAAATAAATCAAAAATAAAAATAAGTGGAAAAGGCGAGAGTTCGCGAGCACACAGGAGCAAAGACAAGCAGCGCAGCTTGATGCGTAGTAAAAAAAATAATAAATAGACAACTGGTCGACCTCATTAGAAATAAAAACCGAAAAGATTAGATAGACAAACAAACAAACACATAAATGTGGAGAGAAGGGCAGTGCGCGCAGGAGCAAAGGTAAACAGCAGACAGACCTGAATCCTTATCTTTACAAGGTCGACCTCAGAACTTTGTTCAGTTTGTCTCGGTGACGGATAATGGAAGGAAGGGCAGGCAACTGGTCGACTTAATTTAAATAAACAAATAAAAAATAAGATAAACTCTCAGGAATAGATAAATAATAACAAAAAATTGTAAAGTGGAGAAAGCGAGAGCGCGCGAATGCACTCAAGCAAACACAAACAGCACAGCACGATGCGTATTTTTTTTTAAAATTGACAAAATAAATCAAAAATAAAACAAAAATAAAAATAAGTGGAAAAGGCGAGAGTGCGCGAGCACACAGGAGCAAAGACAAGCAGCGCAGCTTGGTGCGTAGTAAAAAAAATAATAAATAGACAACTGGTCGACCTCATTAGAAATAAAAACCCAAAAGATTAGATAGACAAACAAACAAACACATAAATGTGTAGAGAAGGGAAGTGTGCGCAGGAGCAAAGGTAAACAGCAGACAGACCTGAATCCTTATCTTTACAAGGTCGACCTCAGAACTTTGTTCAGTTTGTCTCGGTGACGGATAATGGAAGGAAGGGCAGGCAACTGGTCGACTTCATTTAAATAAACAAATAAAAAATAAGATAAACAATCAGGAATAGATAAATAATAACAAAAAAATTGTAAAGTGGCGAAAGCGAGAGCGCGCGAATGCACTCAAGCAATCACAAACAGCACAGCAGGATGCGTATTTTTTTTTAAAATTGACAAAATATATCAAAAATAAATAAAAAATAAAATAAGTGGAAAAGGCGAGAGTGCGCGAGCACACAGGAGCAAACACAAGCAGCGCAGCTTGATGCGTAGTAAAAAAAATAATAAATAGACAACTGGTCGACCTCATTAGAAATAAAAACCCAAAAGATTAGATAGACAAACAATCAAACACATAAATGTGGAGAGAAGGGCAGTGCGCGCTGGAGCAAAGGTAAACAGCAGACAGACCTGAATCCTTATCTTTACAAGGTCGACCTCAGAACTTTGTTCAGTTTGTCTCGGTGACGGATAATGGAAGGAAGGGCAGGCAACTGGTCGACTTCATTTAAATAAACAAATAAAAAATAAGATAAACTCTCAGGAATAGATAAATAATAACAAAAAAATTGTAAAGTGGAGAAAGCGAGAGCGCGAGATTGCACTCAAGCAAACACAAACAGCACAGCACGATGCGTATTTTTATTTAAAATTGACAAAATAAATCAAAAATAAAAATAAGTGGAAAAGGCGAGATTGCGCGAGCACACAGGAGCAAAGACAAGCAGCGCAGCTTGATGCGTAGTAAAAAAAATAATAAATAGACAACTGGTCGACCTCATTAGAAATAAAACCGAAAAGATTAGATAGACAAACAAACAAACACATATATGTGGAGAGAAGGGCAGTGCGGGCAGGAGCAAAGGTAAACAGCAGACAGACCTGAATCCTTATCTTTACAAGGTCGACCTCAGAACTTTGTTCAGTTTGTCTCGGTGACGGATAATGGAAGGAAGGGCAGGCAACTGGTCGACTTCATTTAAATAAACAAATAAAAAATAAGATAAACACTCAGGAATAGATAAATAATAACAAAAAAATTGTAAAGTGGAGAAAGCGAGAGCGCGCGAATGCACTCAAGCAAACACAAACAGCACAGCACGATGCGTATTTTTTTTTAAAATTGACAAAATAAATCAAAAATAAAACAAAAATAAAAATAAGTGGAAAAGGCGAGAGTGCGCGAGCACACAGGAGCAAAGACAAGCAGCGCAGCTTGATGCGTAGTAAAAAAAATAATAAATAGACAACTGGTCGACCTCATTAGAAATAAAAACCCAAAAGATTAGATAGACAAACAAACAAACACATAAATGTGGAGAGAAGGGCAGTGCGCGCAGGAGCAAAGGTAAACAGCAGGCAGACCTGAATCCTTATCTTTACAAGGTCGACCTCAGAACTTTGTTCAGTTTGTCTCGGTGACGGATAATGGATGGAAGGGCAGGCAACTGGTCGACTTCATTTAAATACACAAATAAAAAATAAGATAAACTCTCAGGAATAGATAAATAATAACAAAAAAATTGTAAAGTGGAGAAAGCGAGAGCGCGCGAATGCACTCAAGCAAACACAAACAGCACAGCACGATGCGTATTTTTTTTTAAATTGACAAAATAAATCAAAAATAAATCAAAAATAAAAATAAGTGGAAAAGGCGAGAGTGCGCGAGCACACAGGAGCAAAGACAAGCAGCGCAGCTTGATGCGTAGTAAAAAAAATAATACATAGACAACTGGTCGACCTCATTAGAAATAAAAACCCAAAAGATTAGATAGACAAACAAACAAACACATAAATGTGGAGAGAAGGGCAGTGCGCGCAGGAGCAAAGGTAAACAGCAGACAGACTTGAATCCTTATCTTTACAACGTCGACCTCAGAACTTTGTTCAGTTTGTCTCGGTGACGGATAATGGAAGGAAGGGCAGGCAACTGGTCGACTTCATTTAAATAAACAAATAAAAAATAAGATAAACTCTCAGGAATAGATAAATAATAACAAAAAAATTGTAAAGTGGAGAAAGCGAGAGCGCGCGAATGCACTCAAGCAAACACAAACAGCACAGCACGATGCGTATTTTTTTTTTAAAATTGACAAAATAAATCAAAAATAAAAATAAGTGGAAAAGGCGAGAGTGCGCGAGCACACAGGAGCAAAGACAAGCAGCGCAGCTTGATGCGTAGTAAAAAAAATAATACATAGACAACTGGTCGACCTCATTAGAAATAAAAACCCAAAAGATTAGATAGACAAACAAACAAACACATAAATGTGGAGAGAAGGGCAGTGCGCGCAGGAGCAAAGGTAAACAGCAGACAGACCTGAATCCTTATCTTTACAAGGTCGACCTCAGAACTTTGTTCAGTTTTCTCGGTGACGGATAATGGAAGGAAGGGCAGGCAACTGGTCGACTTCATTTAAATAAACAAATAAAAAATAAGATAAACTCTCAGGAATAGATAAATAATAACAAAAAAATTGTAAAGTGGAGAAAGCGAGAGCGCGCGAATGCACTCAAGCAAACACAAACAGCACAGCACGATGCGTATTTTTTTAAAAAAATTGACAAAATAAATCAAAAATAAATCAAAAATAAAAATAAGTGGAAAGGCGAGAGTGCGCGAGCAAACAGGAGCAAAGACAAGCAGCGCAGCTTGATGCGTAGTAAAAAAAATAATAAATAGACAACTGGTCGACCTCATTAGAAATAAAAACCCAAAAGATTAGATAGACAAAAAAACAAACACATAAATGTGGAGAGAAGGGCAGTGCGCGCAGGAGCATAGGTAAACAGCAGACAGACCTGAATCCTTATCTTTACAAGGTCGACCTCAGAACTTTGTTCAGTTTGTCTCGGTGACGGATAATGGAAGGAAGGGCAGGCAACTGGTCGACTTCATTTAAATAAACAAATAAAAAATAAGATAAACTCTCAGGAATAGATAAATAATAACAAAAAAATTGTAAAGTGGAGAAAGCGAGAGCGCGCGAATGCACTCAAGCAATCACAAACAGCACAGCAGGATGCGTATTTTTTTTTAAAATTGACAAAATAAATCAAAAATAAATAAAAAATAAAATAAGTGGAAAAGGCGAGAGTGCGCGAGCACACAGGAGCAAACACAAGCAGCGCAGCTTGATGCGTAGTAAAAAAAATAATAAATAGACAACTGGTCGACCTCATTAGAAATAAAAACCCAAAAGATTAGATAGACAAACAATCAAACACATAAATGTGGAGAGAAGGGCAGTGCGCGCAGGAGCAAAGGTAAACAGCAGACAGACCTGAATCCTTATCTTTACAAGGTCGACCTCAGAACTTTGTTCAGTTTGTCTCGGTGACGGATAATGGAAGGAAGGGCAGGCAACTGGTCGACTTCATTTAAATAAACAAATAAAAAATAAGATAAACTCTCAGGAATAGATAAATAATAACAAAAAAATTGTAAAGTGGAGAAAGCGAGAGCGCGCGAATGCACTCAAGCAAACACAAACAGCACAGCACGATGCGTATTTTTTTAAAAAAATTGACAAAATAAATCAAAAATAAATCAAAAATAAAAATAAGTGGAAAGGCGAGAGTGCGCGAGCAAACAGGAGCAAAGACAAGCAGCGCAGCTTGATGCGTAGTAAAAAAAATAATAAATAGACAACTGGTCGACCTCATTAGAAATAAAAACCCAAAAGATTAGATAGACAAACAAACAAACACATAAATGTGGAGAGAAGGGCAGTGCGCGCAGGAGCAAAGGTAAACAGCAGACAGACCTGAATCCTTATCTTTACAAGGTCGACCTCAGAACTTTGTTCAGTTTGTCTCGGTGACGGATAATGGAAGGAAGGGCAGGCAACTGGTCGACTTCATTTAAATAAACAAATAAAAAATAAGATAAACTCTCAGGAATAGATAAATAATAACAAAAAAATTGTAAAGTGGAGAAAGCGAGAGCGCGCGATTGCACTCAAGCAAACACAAACAGCACAGCACGATGCGTATTTTTTTTTAAAATTGACAAAATAAATCAAAAATAAAAATAAGTGGAAAAGGCGAGAGTGCGCGAGCACACAGGAGCAAAGACAAGCAGCGTAGCTTGATGCGTAGTAAAAAAAATAATACATAGACAACTGGTCGACCTCATTAGAAATAAAAACCCAAAAGATTAGATACACAAACAAACAAACACATAAATGTGGAGAGAAGGGCAGTGCGCGCAGGAGCAAAGGTAAACAGCAGACAGACCTGAATCCTTATCTTTACAAGGTCGACCTCAGAACTTTGTTCAGTTTGTCTCGGTGACGGATAATGGAAGGAAGGGCAGGCAACTGGTCGACTTCATTTAAATAAACAAATTAAAAATAAGATAAACTCTCAGGAATAGATAAATAATAACAAAAAAATTGTAAAGTGGAGAAAGCGAGAGCGCGCGAATGCACTCAAGCAAACACAAACAGCACAGCACGATGCGTATTTTTTTTAAAAATTGACAAAATAAATCAAAAATAAATCAAAAATAAAAATAAGTGGAAAAGGCGAGAGTTCGCGAGCACACAGGAGCAAAGACAAGCAGCGCAGCTTGATGCGTAGTAAAAAAAATAATAAATAGACAACTGGTCGACCTCATTAGAAATAAAAACCGAAAAGATTAGATAGACAGACAAACAAACACATAAATGTGGAGAGAAGGGCAGTGCGCGCAGGAGCAAAGGTAAACAGCAGACAGACCTGAATCCTTATCTTTACAAGGTCGACCTCAGAACTTTGTTCAGTTTGTCTCGGTGACGGATAATGGAAGGAAGGGCAGGCAACTGGTCGACTTCATTTAAATAAACAAATAAAAAATAAGATAAACTCTCAGGAATAGATAAATAATAACAAAAAAAATTGTAAAGTGGATAAAGCGAGAACGCGCGAATGAACTCAAGCAAACACAAACAGTACAGCACGATGCGTATTTTTTTTTAAAATTGACAAAATAAATCAAAAATAAATCAAAAATAAAAATAAGTGGAAAAGGCGAGAGTGCGCGAGCACACAGGAGCAAAGACAAGCAGCGCAGCTTGATGCGTAGTAAAAAAAATAATAAATAGAAAACTGGTCGACCTCATTAGAAATAAAACCCAAAAGATTAGATAGACAAACAAACAAACACATAAATGTGGAGAGAAGGGCAGTATGCGCAGGAGCAAAGGTAAACAGCAGACAGACCTGAATCCTTATCTTTACAAGGTCGAACTCAGAACTTTGTTCAGTTTGTCTCAGTGACGGATAATGGAAGGAAGGGCAGGCAACTGGTCGACTTCATTTAAATAAACAAATAAAAAATAAGATAAACTCTCAGGAATAGACAAATAATAACAAAAAAATTGTAAAGTGGAGAAAGCGAGAGTGCGCGAATGCACTCAAGCGAACACAAACAGCACAGCACGATGCGTATTTTTTTTTAATTGACAAAATAAATCAATAATAAAAATAAGTGGAAAAGGCGAGAGTGCGCGAGCACACAGGAGCAAAGACAAGCAGCGCAGCTTGATGCGTAGTAAAAAAAATAATAAATAGACAACTGGTCGACATCATTAGAAATAAAATCCCAAAAGATTAGATAGACAAACAAACAAACACATAATTGTGGAGAGAAGGGCAGTGCGCGCAGGAGCAAAGGGAAACAGCAGACAGACCTGAATCCTTATCTTTACAAGGTCGACCTCAGAACTTTGTTCAGTTTGTCTCGGTGACGGATAATGGAAGGAAGGGCAGGCAACTGGTCGACTTCATTTAAATAAACAAATAAAAAATAAGATAAACTCTCAGGAATAGATAAATAATAACAAAAAAATTGTAAAGTGGAGAAAGCGAGAGAGCGCGAATGCACTCAAGCAAACACAAAAAGCACAGCACGATGCGTATTTTTTTTTAATTGACAAAATAAATCAAAAATAAATCAAAAATAAAAATAAGTGGAAAAGGCGAGAGTGCGCGAGCACACAGGAGCAAAGAGAAGCAGCGCAGCTTGATGCGTAGTAAAAAAAATAATAAATAGACAACTGGTCGACCTCATTAGAAGTTAAAACCCAAAAGATTAGATAGACAAACAAACAAACACATAAATGTGGAGAGAAGGGCAGTGCGCGCAGAAGCAAAGGTAAACAGCAGACAGACCTGAATCCTTATCTTTACAAGGTCGACCTCAGAACTTTGTTCAGTTTGTCTCGGTGACGGATAATGGAAGGAAGGGCAGGCAACTGGTCGACTTCATTTAAATAAACAAATAAAAAATAAGATAAACTCTCAGGAATAGATAAATAATAACAAAAAAAATTGTAAAGTGGAGAAAGCGAGAGCGCGTGAATGCACTCAAGCAAACACAAAAAGCACAGCACGATGCGTATTTTTTTAAATTGACAAAATAAATCAAAAATAAATCAAAAATAAAAATAAGGGGAAAAGGCGAGAATGCGCGAGCACACAGGAGCAAAGACAAGCAGCGCAGCTTGATGCGTAGTAAAAAAAAAATAAATAGACAACTGGTCGACCTCATTAGAAATAAAAACCCAAAAGATTAGATAGACAAACAAGCAAACACATAAATATGGAGAGAAGGGCAGTGCGCGCAGGAGCAAAGGTAAACAGCAGACAGACCTGAATCCTTATCTTTACAAGGTCGACCTCAGAACTTTGTTCAGTTTGTCTCGGTGACGGATAATGGAAGGAAGGGCAGGCAACTGGTCGACTTCATTTAAATACACAAATAAAAAATAAGATAAACTCTCAGGAATAGACAAATAATAACAAAAAAATTGTAAAGTGGAGAAAGCGAGAGTGCGCGAATGCACTCAAGCACACACAAACAGCACAGCACGATTCGTATTTTTTTTAAATTGACAAAATAAATCAAAAATAAATAAAAATAAAAATAAGTGGAAAAGGCGAGAGTGCGCGAGCACACAGGAGCAAAGACAAGCAGCGCAGCTTGATGCGTAGTAAAAAAAATAATAAATAGACAACTGGTCGACCTCATTAGAAATAAAAACCCAAAAGATTAGATAGACAAACAAACAAACACATAATTGTGGAGAGAAGGGCAGTGCGCGCAGGAGCAAAGGTAAACAGCAGACAGACCTGAATACTTATCTTTACAAGGTCGACCTCAGAACTTTGTTCAGTTTGTCTCGGTGACGGATAATGGAAGGAAGGGCAGGCAACTGGTCGACTTCATTTAAATAAACAAATAAAAAATAAGATAAACTCTCAGGAATAGATAAATAATAACAAAAAAATTTTAAAGTGGAGAAAGCGAGAGCGCCCGAATGCACTCAAGCAAACACAAAAAGCACAGCACGATGCGTATTTTTTTTAAATTGACAAAATAAATCAAAAATAAATAAAAATAAAAATAAGTGGAAAAGGCGAGAGTGCGCGAGCACACAGGAGCAAAGACAAGCAGCGCAGCTTGATGCGTAGTAAAAAAAATAATAAATAGACAACTGGTCGACCTCATTAGAAATAAAAACCGAAAAGATTAGATAGACAAACAATCAAACACATAAATGTGGAGAGAAGGGCAGTGCGCGCAGGAGCAAAGGTAAACAGCAGACAGACCTGAATCCTTATCTTTACAAGGTCGACCTCAGAACTTTGTTCAGTTTGTCTCGGTGACGGATAATGGAAGGAAGGGCAGGCAACTGGTCGACTTCATTTAAATAAACAAATAAAAAATAAGATAAACTCTCAGGAATAGATAAATAATAACAAAAAAATTGTAAAGTGGAGAAAGCGAGAGCGCGCGATTGCACCCAAGCAAACACAAACAGCACAGCACGATGCGTATTTTTTTTTAAAATTGACAAAATAAATCAAAAATAAAAATAAGTGGAAAAGGCGAGAGTGCGCGAGCACACAGGAGCAAAGACAAGCAGCGTAGCTTGATGCGTAGTAAAAAAAATAATACATAGACAACTGGTCGACCTCATTAGAAATAAAAACCCAAAAGATTAGATAGACAAACAAACAAACATATAAATGTGGAGAGAAGGGCAGTGCGCGCAGGAGCAAAGGTAAACAGCAGACAGACCTGAATCCTTATCTTTACAAGGTCGACCTCAGAACTTTGTTCAGTTTGTCTCGGTGACGGATAATGGAAGGAAGGGCAGGCAACTGGTCGACTTCATTTAAATAAACAAATAAAAAATAAGATAAACTCTCAGGAATAGATAAATAATAACAAAAAAATTGTAAAGTGGAGAAAGCGAGAGCGCGCGAATGCACTCAAGCAAACACAAACAGCACAGCACGATGCGTATTTTTTTTAAAAAATTGACAAAATAAATCAAAAATAAATCAAAAATAAAAATAAGTGGAAAGGCGAGAGTGCGCGAGCAAACAGGAGCAAAGACAAGCAGCGCAGCTTGATGCGTAGTAAAAAAAATAATAAATAGACAACTGGTCGACCTCATTAGAAATAAAAACCCAAAAGATTAGATAGACAAACAAACAAACACATAAATGTGGAGAGAAGGGCAGTGCGCGCAGGAGCAAAGGTAAACAGCAGACAGACCTGAATCCTTATCTTTACAAGGTCGACCTCAGAACTTTGTTCAGTTTGTCTCGGTGACGGATAATGGAAGGAAGGGCAGGCAACTGGTCGACTTCATTTAAATAAACAAATAAAAAATAAGATAAACTCTCAGGAATAGATAAATAATAACAAAAAAATTGTAAAGTGGAGAAAGCGAGAGCGCGCGATTGCACTCAAACAAACACAAACAGCACAGCACGATGCGTATTTTTTTTTAAAATTGACAAAATAAATCAAAAATAAAAATAAGTGGAAAAGGCGAGAGTGCGCGAGCACACAGGAGCAAAGACAAGCAGCGTAGCTTGATGCGTAGTAAAAAAAATAATACATAGACAACTGGTCGACCTCATTAGAAATAAAAACCCAAAAGATTAGATACACAAACAAACAAACACATAAATGTGGAGAGAAGGGCAGTGCGCGCAGGAGCAAAGGTAAACAGCAGACAGACCTGAATCCTTATCTTTACAAGGTCGACCTCAGAACTTTGTTCAGTTTGTCTCGGTGACGGATAATGGAAGGAAGGGCAGGCAACTGGTCGACTTCATTTAAATAAACAAATTAAAAATAAGATAAACTCTCAGGAATAGATAAATAATAACAAAAAAATTGTAAAGTGGAGAAAGCGAGAGCGCGCGAATGCACTCAAGCAAACACAAACAGCACAGCACGATGCGTATTTTTTTTAAAAATTGACAAAATAAATCAAAAATAAATCAAAAATAAAAATAAGTGGAAAAGGCGAGAGTTCGCGAGCACACAGGAGCAAAGACAAGCAGCGCAGCTTGATGCGTAGTAAAAAAAATAATAAATAGACAACTGGTCGACCTCATTAGAAATAAAAACCGAAAAGATTAGATAGACAAACAAACAAACACATAAATGTGGAGAGAAGGGCAGTGCGCGCAGGAGCAAAGGTAAACAGCAGACAGACCTGAATCCTTATCTTTACAAGGTCGACCTCAGAACTTTGTTCAGTTTGTCTCGGTGACGGATAATGGAAGGAAGGGCAGGCAACTGGTCGACTTCATTTAAATAAACAAATAAAAAATAAGATAAACTCTCAGGAATAGATAAATAATAACAAAAAAATTGTAAAGTGGAGAAAGCGAGAGCGCGCGAATGCACTCAAGCAAACACAAACAGCACAGCACGATGCGTATTTTTTTTAAATTGACAAAATAAATCAAAAATAAATCAAAAATAAAAATAAGTGGAAAAGGCGAGAGTGCGCGAGCACACAGGAGCAAAGACAAGCAGCGCAGCTTGATGCGTAGTAAAAAAAATAATAAATAGAAAACTGGTCGACCTCATTAGAAATAAAACCCAAAAGATTAGATAGACAAACAAACAAACACATAAATGTGGAGAGAAGGGCAGTATGCGCAGGAGCAAAGGTAAACAGCAGACAGACCTGAATCCTTATCTTTACAAGGTCGAACTCAGAACTTTGTTCAGTTTGTCTCAGTGACGGATAATGGAAGGAAGGGCAGGCAACTGGTCGACTTCATTTAAATAAACAAATAAAAAATAAGATAAACTCTCAGGAATAGACAAATAATAACAAAAAAATTGTAAAGTGGAGAAAGCGAGAGTGCGCGAATGCACTCAAGCGAACACAAACAGCACAGCACGATGCGTATTTTTTTTTAATTGACAAAATAAATCAATAATAAAAATAAGTGGAAAAGGCGAGAGTGCGCGAGCACACAGGAGCAAAGACAAGCAGCGCAGCTTGATGCGTAGTAAAAAAAATAATAAATAGACAACTGGTCGACATCATTAGAAATAAAAACCCAAAAGATTAGATAGACAAACAAACAAACACATAATTGTGGAGAGAAGGGCAGTGCGCGCAGGAGCAAAGGGAAACAGCAGACAGACCTGAATCCTTATCTTTACAAGGTCGACCTCAGAACTTTGTTCAGTTTGTCTCGGTGACGGATAATGGAAGGAAGGGCAGGCAACTGGTCGACTTCATTTAAATAAACAAATAAAAAATAAGATAAACTCTCAGGAATAGATAAATAATAACAAAAAAATTGTAAAGTGGAGAAAGCGAGAGAGCGCGAATGCACTCAAGCAAACACAAAAAGCACAGCACGATGCGTATTTTTTTTTAATTGACAAAATAAATCAAAAATAAATCAAAAATAAAAATAAGTGGAAAAGGCGAGAGTGCGCGAGCACACAGGAGCAAAGAGAAGCAGCGCAGCTTGATGCGTAGTAAAAAAAATAATAAATAGACAACTGGTCGACCTCATTAGAAGTTAAAACCCAAAAGATTAGATAGACAAACAAACAAACACATAAATGTGGAGAGAAGGGCAGTGCGCGCAGAAGCAAAGGTAAACAGCAGACAGACCTGAATCCTTATCTTTACAAGGTCGACCTCAGAACTTTGTTCAGTTTGTCTCGGTGACGGATAATGGAAGGAAGGGCAGGCAACTGGTCGACTTCATTTAAATACACAAATAAAAAATAAGATAAACTCTCAGGAATAGACAAATAATAACAAAAAAATTGTAAAGTGGAGAAAGCGAGAGTGCGCGAATGCACTCAAGCACACACAAACAGCACAGCACGATTCGTATTTTTTTTAAATTGACAAAATAAATCAAAAATAAATAAAAATAAAAATAAGTGGAAAAGGCGAGAGTGCGCGAGCACACAGGAGCAAAGACAAGCAGCGCAGCTTGATGCGTAGTAAAAAAAATAATAAATAGACAACTGGTCGACCTCATTAGAAATAAAAACCCAAAAGATTAGATAGACAAACAAACAAACACATAATTGTGGAGAGAAGGGCAGTGCGCGCAGGAGCAAAGGTAAACAGCAGACAGACCTGAATACTTATCTTTACAAGGTCGACCTCAGAACTTTGTTCAGTTTGTCTCGGTGACGGATAATGGAAGGAAGGGCAGGCAACTGGTCGACTTCATTTAAATAAACAAATAAAAAATAAGATAAACTCTCAGGAATAGATAAATAATAACAAAAAAATTTTAAAGTGGAGAAAGCGAGAGCGCCCGAATGCACTCAAGCAAACACAAAAAGCACAGCACGATGCGTATTTTTTTTAAATTGACAAAATAAATCAAAAATAAATCAAAAATAAAAATAAGTGGAAAAGGCGAGAGTGCGCGAGCACACAGGAGCAAAGACAAGCAGCGCAGCTTGATGCGTAGTAAAAAAAATAATAAATAGACAACTGGTCGACCTCATTAGAAATAAAAACCGAAAAGATTAGATAGACAAACAAACAAACACATAAATGTCGAGAGAAGGGCAGTGCGCGCAGGAGCAAAGGGAAACAGCAGACAGACCTGAATCCTTATCTTTACAAGGTCGACTTCAGAACTTTGTTCAGTTTGTCTCGGTGACGGATAATGGAAGGAAGGGCAGGCAACTGGTCGACTTCATTTAAATAAACAAATAAAAAATAAGGTAAACTCTCAGGAATAGATAAATAATAACAAAAAAATTGTAAAGTGGAGAAAGCGAGAGCGCGCGAATGCACTCAAGCAAACACAAACAGCACAGCACGATGCGTATTTTTTTTAAATTGACAAAATAAATCAAAAATAAATCAAAAATAAAAATAAGTGGAAAAGGCGAGAGTGAGCGAGCACACAGGAGCAAAGACAAGCAGCGCAGCTTGATGCGTAGTAAAAAAAATAATAAATAGACAACTGGTCGACCTCATTAGAAATAAAAACCCAAAAGATTAGATAGACAAACAAACAAACACATAAATGTGGAGAGAAGGGCAGTGCGCGCAGGAGCAAAGGTAAACAGCAGACGGACCTGAATCCTTATCTTTACAAGGTCGACCTCAGAACTTTGTTCAGTTTGTCTCGGTGACGGATAATGGAAGGAAGGGCAGGCAACTGGTCGACTTCATTTAAATAAACAAATAAAAAATAAGATAAACTCTCAGGAATAGATAAATAATAACAAAAAAATTGTAAAGTGGAGAAAGCGAGAGCGCGCGAATGCACTCAAGCAAACACAAACAGCACAGCACGATGCGTATTTTTTTTTAAAATTTACAAAATAAATAAAAAATAAATCAAAAATAAAAATAAGTGGAAAAGGCGAGAGTGAGCGAGCACACAGGAGCAAAGACAAGAAGCGCAGCTTTATGCGTAGTAAAAAAAATGATAAATAGGGCTGGGGATATAGCCTAGTGGCAAGAGTGCCTGCCTCGGATACACGAGGCCCTAGGTTCGATTCCCCAGCACCACATATACGGAAAACGGCCAGAAGCAGCGCTGTGGCTCAAGTGGCGGAGTGCTAGCCTTGAGCGGGAAGAAGCCAGGGACGGTGCTCAGGCCCCTGAGTCCAAGGCCCAGGACTGGCCAAAAAAAAAAAACAAAAAAAAAAAAAAAAAAAAAAAAGATAAATAGACAACTGGTCGACCTCATTAGAAATAAAAACCCAAAAGATTAGATAGACAAACAAACAAACACATAAATGTCGAGAGATGGGCAGTGCGCGCAGGAGCAAAGGTAAACAGCAGACAGACCTGAATCCTTATCTTTACAAGGTCGACTTCAGAACTTTGTTCAGTTTGTCTCGGTGACGGATAATGGAAGGAAGGGCAGGCAACTGGTCGACTTCATTTAAATAAACAAATAAAAAATAAGATAAACTCTCAGGAATAGATAAATAATAACCAAAAAATTGTAAAGTGGAGAAAGCGAGAGCGCGCGAAAGCACTCAAGCAAACACAAACAGCACAGCACTATGCGTATTTTTTTTTAAAATTTACAAAATAAATAAAAAATAAATAAAAATAAAAATAAGTGGAAAAGGCGAGAGTGAGCGAGCACACAGGAGGAAAGACAAGAAGCGCAGCTTGATGCGTAGTAAAAAAAATAATAAATAGACAACTGGTCGACCTCATTAGAAATAAAAACCCAAAAGATTAGGTAGACAAGCAAACAAACACATAAATGTCGAGAGAAGGGCAGTGCGCGCAGGAGCAAAGGTAAACAGCAGACAGACCTGAATCCTTATCTTTACAAGGTCGACCTCCGAACTTTGTTCAGTTTGTCTCGGTGACGGATAATGGAAGGAAGGGCAGGCAACTTTTCGACTTCATTTAAATAAACAAATAAAAATAAGATAAACTCTCAGGAATAGATAAATAATAACAAAAAATTGTAAAGTGGAGAAAGCGAGAGCGCGCGAATGCACTCAAGCAAACACAAACAGCAAAGCACGATGCGTATTTTTTTTTTAAAATTGACAAAATAAATCAAAAATAAAAATAAGTGGAAAAGGCGAGAGTGCGCGAGCACACAGGAGCAAAGACAAGCAGCGCAGTTTGATGCGTAGTAAAAAAAAATAATAAATAGACAACTGGTCGACCTCATTAGAAATAAAAACCCAAAAGAATAGATAGACAAACAAACAAACACATAAATGTGGAGAGAAGGGCAGTGCGCGCAGGAGCAAAGGTAAACAGCAGACAGACCTGAATCCTTATCTTTACAAGGTCGACCTCAGAACTTTGTTCAGTTTGTCTCGGTGACGGATAATGGAAGGAAGGGGAGCCAACTGGTCGACTTCATTTAAATAAACAAATAAAAAATAAGATAAACTCTCAGGAATAGATAAATAATAACAAAAAAATTGTAAAGTGGAGAAAGCGAGAGCGCGCGAATGCACTCAAGCAAACACAAACAGCACAGCACGATTCGTATTTTTTTTAAATTGACAAAATAAATCAAAAATAAATCAAAAATAAAAATAAGTGGAAAAGGCGAGAGTGCGCGAGCACACAGGAGCCAAGACAAGCGCGCAGCTTGATGCGTAGTAAAAAAAATAATAAATAGACAACTGGTCGAACTCATTAGAAATAAAAGCCCAAAAGATTAGAGAGACAAACAAACAAACACATAAATGTGGAGAGAAGGGCAGTGCGCGCAGGAGCAAAGGTAAACAGCAGACAGACCTGAATCCTTATCTTTACAAGGTCGACCTCAGAACTTTGTTCAGTTTGTCTCGGTGACGGATAATGGAAGGAAGGGCAGGCAACTGGTCGACTTCATTTAAATAAAAAAATAAAAAATAAGATAAACTCTCAGGAATAGATAAATAATAACAAAAAAATTGTAAAGTGGAGAAAGCGAGAGCGAGCGAATGCACTCAAGCAAACACAAACACAACAGCACGATGCGTATTTTTTTTAAATTGACAAAATAAATCAAAAATAAATCAAAAATAAAAATAAGTGGAAAAGGCGAGAGTGCGCGAGCACACAGGAGCAAAGACAAGCAGCGCAGCTTGATGTGTAGTAAAAAAAATAATAAATAGACAACTGGTCCACCTCATTAGAAATAAAAACCCAAAAGATTAGATAGACAAACAAGCAAACACATAAATGTGGAGAGAAGGGCAGTGCGCGCAGGAGCAAAGGTAAACAGCAGACAGACCTGAATCCTTATCTTTACAAGGTCGACCTCAGAACTTTGTTCAGTTTGTCTCGGTGACGGATAATGGAAGGAAGGGCAGGCAACTGGACGACTTCATTTAAATAAACAAATAAAAAATAAGATAAACTCTCAGGAATAGATAAATAATAACAAAAAAATTGTAAAGTGGAGAAAGCGAGAGCGCGCGAATGCACGCAAGCAAACACAAACAGCACAGCACGATGAGTATTTTTTTTTAAAATTGACAAAATAAATCAAAAATAAAAATAAGTGGAAAAGGCGAGAGTGCGCGAGCACACAGGAACAAAGACAAGCAGCGCAGCTTGATGCGTAGTAAAAAAAATAATAAATAGACAACTGTTCGACCTCATTAGAAATAAAAACCCAAAAGATTAGATAGACAAACAAACAAACACATAAATGTGGAGAGAAGGGCAGTGCGCGCAGGAGCAAAGGTAAACAGCAGACAGACCTGAATCCTTATCTTTACAAGGTCGACCTCAGAACTTTGTTCAGTTTGTCTCGGTGACGGATAATGGAAGGAAGGTCAGGCAACTGGTCGACATCATTTAAATAAACAAATAAAAAATAAGATAAACTCTCAGGAATAGATAAATAATAACAAAAAAATTGTAAAGTGGAGAAAGCGAGAGCGCGTGAAAGCAATCAAGCAAACACAAACAGCACAGCACGATGCGTATTTTTTTTAAAATAGACAAAATAAATCAAAAATAAATCAAAAATAAAAATAAGTGGAAAAGGCTATAGTGCGCGAGCACACAGGAGCAAAGACAAGCAGCGCAGCTTGATGCGTAGTAAAAAAAATAATAAATAGACAACTGGTCGAACTCATTAGAAATAAAAACCCAAAAGATTAGATAGACAAACAAACAAACACATAAATGTGGAGAGAAGGGCAGTGCGGGCAGGAGCAAAGGTAAACAGCAGACAGACCTGAATCCTTATCTTTACAAGGTCGACCTCAGGACTTTGTTCAGTTTGTCTCGGTGACGGATAATGGAAGGAAGGGTAGGCAACTGTCGACTTCATTTAAATAAACAAGTAAAAAATAAGATAAACTCTCAGGAATAGATAAATCATAACAAAAAAATTGTAAAGTGGAGAAAGCGAGAGCGCGCGAATGCACTCAAGCAAACACAAACAGCACAGCACGATGCGTATTTTTTTTAAATTGACAAAATAAATCAAAAATAAATCAAAAACAAAAATAAGTGGAAAAGGCGAGAGTGCGCGAGCACACAGGAGCAAAGACAAGCAGCGCAGCTTGATGCGTAGTAAAAAAAATAATAAATAGACAACTGGTCGACCTCATCAGAAATAAAAACCCAAAAGATTAGATAGACAAAAAAACAAACACATAAATGTGGAGAGAAGGGCAGTGCGCGCAGGAGCAAAGGTAAACAGCAGACAGACCTGAATCCTTATCTTTACAAGGTCGACCTCAGAACTTTGTTCAGTTTGTCTCGGTGACGGATAATGGAAGGAAGGGCAGGCAACTGGTCGACTTCATTTAAATAAACAAATAAAAAATAAGATAAACTCTCAGGAATAGATAAATAATAACAAAAAATTGTAAAGTGGAGAAAGCGAGAGCGCGCGAATGCACTCAAGCAAACACAAACAGCACAGCACGATGCGTATTTTTTTTTAAAATTGAGAAAATAAATCAAAAATAAATCAAAAATAAAAATAAGTGGAAAAGGCGAGAGTGCTCGAGCACACAGGAGCAAAGACAAGCAGCGCAGCTTGATGCGTAGTAAAAAAAATAATAAATAGACAACTGGTCGACCTCATTAGAAATAAAAACCAAAAAGATTAGATAGACAAACAAACAAACACATAAATGTGGAGAGAAGGGCAGTGCGCGCAGGAGCAAAGGTAAACAGCAGACAGACCTGAATCCTTATCTTTACAAGGTCGACCTCAGAACTTTGTTCGGTTTGTCTCGGTGACGGATAATGGAAGGAAGGGCAGGCAACTGGTCGACTTCATTTAAATAAACAAATAAAAAATAAGATAAACTCTCAGGAATAGATAAATAATAACAAAAAAATTGTAAAGTGGAGAAAGCGAGAGCGCGCGAATGCACTCAAGCAAACACAAACAGCACAGCACGATGTGTATTTTTTTTAAATTGACAAAATAAATCAAAAATGAATCAAAAATAAAAATAAGTGGAAAAGGCGAGATTGCGCGAGCACTCAGGAGCAAAGACAAGCAGCGCAGCTTGATGCGTACTAAAAAAAATAATAAATAGACAACTGGTCGACCTCATTAGAAATAAAAACCCAAAAGATTAGATAGACAAACAAACAA
>NW_025958404.1:0-72961 GCF_023159225.1 Perognathus longimembris pacificus | reverse complement strand
ACTGAACAAAGTTCTGAGGTCGACCTTGTAAAGACAAGGATTCAGGTCTGTCTGCTGTTTACCTTTGCTCCTGCGCGCACTGCCCTTGTCTCCACATTTATGTGTTTGTTTGTCTATCTAATCTTTTGGGTTTTCATTTCTAATGAGGTCGACCAGTTGTCTATTTATTATTTTTTTTACTACGCATCAAGCTGCGCTGCTTGTCTTTGCTCCTGTGTGCTCGCGCACTCTCGCCTTTTCCACTTATTTTTATTTTTGATTTATTTTTGATTTATTTTGTCAATTTTGAAAAAAAAAGTACGCATCGTGCTGTGCTGTTTGTGTTTGCTTGAGTGCATTCGCGCGCTCTCGCTTTCTCCACTTTACAATTTTTTTGTTATTATTTATCTATTCCTGAGAGTTTATCTTATTTTTTATTTGTTTATTTAAATGAAGTCGACCAGTTGCCTGCCCTTCCTTCCATTATCCGTCACCGAGACAAACTGAACAAAGTTCTGAGGTCGACCTTGTAAAGATAAGGATTCAGGTCTGTCTGCTGTTTACCTTTGCTCCTGCGCGCACTGCCCTTCTCTCCATATTTATGTGTTTGTTTGTTTGACTATCTAATCTTTTGGGTTTTTATTTCTAATGAGATCGACCAGTTGTCTATTTATTATTTTTTCTACTACGCATCAAGCTGCGCTGCTTGTCTTTGCTCCTGTGTGCTCGCGCACTCTCGCCTTTTCCACTTATTTTTATTTTTGATTTATTTTTGATTTATTTTGTCAATTTAAAAAAAAAATACGCATCGTGCTGTGCTGTTTGTGTTTGCTTGAGTGCATTCGCGCGCTCTCGCTTTCTCCACTTACAATTTTTTTGTTATTATTTATCTATTCCTGAGAGTTTATCTTATTTTTTATTTGTTTATTTAAATGAAGTCGACCAGTTGCCTGCCCTTCCTTCCATTATCCGTTACCGAGACAAACTGAACAAAGTTCTGAGGTCGACCTTGTAAAGATAAGGATTCAGGTCTGTCTGCTGTTTACCTTTGCTCCTGCGTGCACTGCCCTTCTCTCCACATTTATGTGTTTATTTGTTTGTCTATCTAATATTTTGGGTATTTATTTCTAATGAGGTCGACCAGTTGTCTATTTATTATTTTTTTTTACTACGCATCAAGCTGCGCTGCTTGTCTTTGCTCCTGTGTGCTCGCGCACTCTCCCCTTTTCCACTTATTTTTATTTTGATTTATTTTTGATTTATTTTGTCAATTTAAAAAAATACGCATCGTGCTGTGCTGTTTGTGTTTGCTTGAGTGCATTCGCGCGCTCTCGCTTTCTCCACTTTACAATTTTTTTGTTATTATTTATCTATTCCTGAGAGTTTATCTTATTTTTTATTTGTTTATTTAAATGAGTCGACCAGTTGCCTGCCCTTCCTTCCATTATCCGTCACCGAGACAAACTGAACAAAGTTCTGAGGTCGACCTTGTAAAGATAAGGATTCAGGTCTGTCTGCTGTTTACCTTTGCTCCTGCGCGCACTGCCCTTCTCTCCACATTTATGTGTTTGTTTGTTTGTCTATCTAATCTTTTGGGTTTTTATTTCTAATGAGGTCGACCAGTTGTCTATTTATTATTTTTTTTACTACGCATCAAGCTGCGCTGCTTGTCTTTGCTCCTGTGTGCTCGCGCACTCTCGCCTTTTCCACTTATTTTTATTTTTGATTTATTTTTGATTTATTTTGTCAATTTTAAAAAAAATACGCATCGTGCTGTGCTGTTTGTGTTTGCTTGAGTGCATTTGCGCGCTCCTCGCTATCTCTACTTTACAATTTTTTTCTTATTATTTATCTATTCCTGAGAGTTTATCTTATTTTTTATTTGTTTATTTAAATGAAGTCGACCAGTTGCCTGCCCTTCCTTCCATTATCCGTCACCGAGACAAACTGAACAAAGTTCTGAGGTCGACCTTGTAAAGATAAGGATTCAGGTCTGTCTGCTGTTTACCTTTGCTCCTGCGCGCACTGCCCTTCTCTCCACATTTATGTGTTTGTTTGTCTATCTAATCTTTTGGGGTTTTATTTCTAATGAGGTCGACCTGTGTCTATTTCTTATTTTTTTTACTACGCATCAAGCTGCGCTGCTTGTCTTTTCTCTTGTGTGCTCGCGCACTCTCGCCTTTCCCACTTATTTTTATTTTTGACTTATTTTTGATTTATTTTGTCAATTTAAAAGAAATACGCATCGTGCTGTGCTGTTTGTGTTTGCTTGAGTGCATTCGCGCGCTCTCGCTTTCTCCACTTTACAATTTTTTTGTTATTATTTATCTATTCCTGAGAGTTTATCTTATTTTTTATTTGTTTGTTTAAATGAAGTCGACCAGTTGCCTGCCCTTCCTTCCATTATCCGTCACCGAGACAAACTGAACAAAGTTCTGAGGTCGACCTTGTAAAGATAAGGATTCAGGTCTGTCTGCTGTTTACCTTTGCTCCTGCGCGCACTGCCCTTCTCTCCACATTTATGTGTTTGTTTGTTTGTCTATCTAATCTTTTGGGTTTTTATTTCTTATGAGGTCGACCAGTTGTCTATTTATTATTTTTTTTACTACGCATCAAGCTGCGCTGCTTGTCTTTGCTCCTGTGTGCTCGCGCACTCTCGCCTTTTCCACTATTTTTATTTTTGATTTATTTTTGATTTATTTTGTCAATTTAAAAAAAAATACGCATCGTGCTGTGCTGTTTGTGTTTGCTTGAGTGCATTCGCGCGCTCTCGCTTTCTCCACTTTACAAATTTTTTGTTATTATTTATCTATTCCTGAGAGTTTATCTAATTTTTTATTTTGTTTATTTAAATGAAGTCGACCAGTTGCCTGCCCTTCTTTCCATTATCCGTCAGCGAGACAAACTGAACAAAGTTCTGAGGTCGACCTTGTAAAGATAAGGATTCAGGTCTGTCTGCTGTTTACCTTTGCTCCTGCGCGCACTGCCCTTCTCTCCACATTTATGTGTTTGTTTGTTTGTCTATCTAATCTTTTGGGTTTTTATTTCTAATGAGGTCGACCAGTTGTCTATTTATTATTTTTTTTTACTACGCATGAAGCTGCGCTGCTTGTCTTTGCTCCTGTGTGTTTGCGCACTCTCGCCTTTTCCACTTATTTTTATTTTTGATTTATTTTTGATTTATTTTGTCAATTTAAAAAAAAATACGCATCGTGCTGTGCTGTTTGTGTTTGCTTGAGTGCATTCGCACGCTCTCGCTTTCTCCACTTTACAATTTTTTTGTTATTATTTATCTATTCCTGAGAGTTTATCTTATTTTTTATTTGTTTATTTAAATGAAGTCGACCAGTTGCCTGCCCTTCCTTCCATTATCCGTCACCGAGACAAACTGAACAAAGTTCTGAGGTCGACCTTGTAAAGATAAGGATTCAGGTCTGTCTGCTGTTTACCTTTGCTCCTGCCCGCACTGCCCTTCTCTCCACATTTATGTGTTTGTTTGTTTGTCTATCTAATCTTTTGGGTTTTTATTTCTAATGAGGTCGACCAGTTGTCTATTTATTATTTTTTTTACTACGCATCCAGCTGCGCTGCTTGTCTTTGCTCCTGTGTGCTCGCGCACTCTCGCCTTATCCACTTATTTTTATTTTTGATTTATTTTTGATTTATTTTGTCAATTTAAAAAAAAAATACGCATCGTGCTGTGCTGTTTGTGTTTCCTTGAGTGCATTCGCGCGCTCTCGCTTTCTCCACTTTACAATTTTTTTGTTATTATTTATCTATTCCTGAGAGTTTATCTTATTTTTTATTTGTTTATTTAAATGAAGTCGACCAGTTGCCTGCCCTTCCTTCCATTATCCGTCACCGAGACAAACTGAACAAGGTTCTGAGGTCCACCTTGTAAAGATAAGGATTCAGGTCTGTCTGCTGTTTACCTTTGCTCCTGCGCGCACTGCCCTTCTCTCCACTTTTATGTGTTTGTTTGTTTGTCTATCTAATCTTTCGGGTTTTTATTTCTAATGAGGTCGACCAGTTGTCTATTTATTATTTTTTTACTACGCATCAAGCTGCGCTGCTTGTCTTTGCTCCTGTGTGCTCGCGCACTCTCGCCTATTCCACTTATTTTTATTTTTGATTTATTTTGTCAATTTTAAAAAAAATACGCATCGTGCTGTGCTGTTTGTGTTTGCTTGAGTGCATTCGCGCGCTCTCGCTTTCTCCACTTTACAATTTTTTTGTTATTATTTATCTATTCCTGAGAGTTTATCTTATTTTTTATTTGTTTATTTAATGAAGTCAACCAGTTGCCTGCTCTTCCTTCATTAACTATCACCGAGACAAACTGAACAAAGTTCTGAGGTCGACCTTGTAAAGATAAGGATTCAGGTCTGTCTGCTGTTTACCTTTGCTCCTGCGCGCACTGCCCTTCTCTCCACATTTATGTGTTTGTTTGTTTGTCTATCTAATCTTTTGGGTTTTTATTTCTAATGAGGTCGACCAGTTGTCTATTTACTATTTTTTTTACTACGCATCAAGCTGCGCTGCTTGTCCTTGCTCCTGTGTGCTCGCGCACTCTTGCCTTTTCCACTTATTTTTATTTTTGATTTATTTTTGATTTATATTGTCAATTTAAAAAAATACGCATCGTGCTGTGCTGTTTGTGTTTGCTTGAGTGCATTCGCGCGCTCTCGCTTTCTCCACTTTACAATTTTTTTGTTATTATTTATCTATTCCTGAGAGTTTATCTTATTTTTATTTGTTTATTTAAATGAAGTCGACCAGTTGCCTGCCCTTCCTTCCATTATCCGTCACCGAGACAAACTGAACAAAGTTCTGAGGTCGACCTTGTAAAGATAAGGATTCAGGTCTGTCTGCTGTTTACCTTTGCTACTGCGCGCACTGCCCTTGTCTCCACATTTATGTGTTTGTTTGTTTGTCTATCTAATCTTTTGGGTTTTTATTTCTAATGAGGTCGACCAGTTGTCTATTTATTATTTTTTTTACTACGCATCAAGCTGCGCTGCTTGTGTTTGCTCCTGTGTGATCGCGCACTCTCGCCTTTTCCACTTATTTTTATTTTTGATTTATATTGTCAATTTTTAAAAAAAATACGCATCGTGCTGTGCTGTTTGTGTTTGCTTGAGTGCATTCGCGCGCTCTCGCTTTCTCCACTTTACAATTTTTTGTTATTATTTATCTATTCCTGAGAGTTTATCTTATTTTTTATTTGTTTATTTAAATGAAGTCGACAGTTGCCTGCCCTTCCTTCCATTATCCGTCACCGAGACAAACTGAACAAAGTTCTGAGGTCGACCTTGTAAAGATAAGGATTCAGGTCTGTCTGCTGTTTACCTTTGCTCCTGCGCGCACTGCCCTTCTCTCCATATTTATGTGTTTGTTTGTTTGTCTATCTAATCTTTTGGGTTTTTATTTCTAATGAGGTCGACCAGTTGTCTATTATTATTTTTTTTACTACGCATCAAGCTGCGCTGCTTGTCTTTGCTCCTGTGTGCTCGCGCACTCTCGCCTTTTCCACTTATTTTTATTTTTGATTTATTTTTGATTTATTTTGTCAATTTAAAAAAATACGCATCGTGCTGTGCTGTTTGTGTTTGCTTGAGTGCATTCGCGCGCTCTCGCTTTCTCCACTTTACAAATTTTTTTGTTATTATTTATCTATTCCTGAGAGTTTATCTAATTTTTTATTTGTTTATTTAAATGAAGTCGACCAGTTGCCTGCCCTTCTTTCCATTATCCGTCAGCGAGACAAACTGAACAAAGTTCTGAGGTCGACCTTGTAAAGATAAGGATTCAGGTCTGTCTGCTGTTTACCTTTGCTCCTGCGCGCACTGCCCTTCTCTCCACATTTATGTGTTTGTTTGTTTGTCTATCTAATCTTTTGGGTTTTTATTTCTAATGAGGTCGACCAGTTGTCTATTTATTATTGTTTTTTACTACGCATCAAGCTGCGCTGCTTGTCTTCGCTCCTGTGTGTTTGCGCACTCTCGCCTTTTCCACTTATTTTTATTTTGATTTATTTTTGATTTATTTTGTCAATTTAAAAAAAATACGCATCGTGCTGTGCTGTTTGTGTTTGCTTGAGTGCATTCGCGCGCTCTCGCTTTCTCCCACTTTACAATTTTTTTGTTATTATTTATCTATTCCTGAGAGTTCATCTTATTTTTATTTGTTTATTTAAATGAAGTCGACCAGTTGCCTGCCCTTCCTTCCATTATCCGTCACCGAGACAAACTGAACAAAGTTCTGAGGTCGACCTTGTAAAGATAAGGATCAGGTCTGTCTGCTGTTTACCTTTGCTCCTGCGCGCACTGCCCTTCTCTCCACATTTATGTGTTTGTTTGTTTGTCTATCTAATATTTTGGGTTTTTATTTCTAATGAGGTCGACTAGTTGTCTATTTATTATTTTTTTTACTACGCATCAAGCTGCGCTGCTTGTCTTTGCTCCTGTGTGCTCGCGCACTCTCGCCTTTTCCAGTTATTTTTATTTTTGATTTATTTTGTCAATTTAAAAAAAAATACGCATCGTGCTGTGCTGTTTGTGTTTGCTTGAGTGCATTCGCACGCTCTCGCTTTCTCCACTTTACAATTTTTTTGTTATTATTTATCTATTGCTGAGAGTTTATCTTATTTTTTATTTGTTATTTAAATGAAGTCGACCAGTTGCCTGCCCTTCCTTCCATTATCCGTCACCGAGACAAACTGAACAAACTTCTGAGGTCGACCTTGTAAAGATAAGGATTCAGGTCTGTCTGCTGTTTACCTTTGCTCCTGCGCGCACTGCCCTTCTCTCCACATTTATGTGTTTATTTGTTTGTCTATCTAATATTTTGGGTATTTATTTCTAATGAGGTCGACCAGTTGTCTATTTATTATTTTTTTTACTACGCATCAAGCTGCGCTGCTTGTCTTTGCACCTGTGTGCTCGCGCACTCTCCCCTATTCCACTTATTTTTATTTTTGATTTATTTTTGATTTATTTTGTCAATTTAAAAAAAATACGCATCGTGCTGTGCTGTTTGTGTTTGCTTGAGTGCATTCGCGCGCTCTCGCTTTCTCCACTTTACAATTTTTTTGTTATTATTATCTATTCCTGAGAGTTTATCTTATTTTTTATTTGTTTATTTAAATGAAGTCGACCAGTTGCCTGCCCTTCCTTCCATTATCCGTCACCGAGACAACTGAACAAAGTTCTGAGGTCGACCTTGTAAAGATAAGGATTCAGGTCTGTCTGCTGTTTACCTTTGCTACTGCGCGCACTGCCCTTGTCTCCACATTTACGTGTTTGTTTGTTTGTCTATCTAATCTTTTGGGTTTTTATTTCTAATGAGGTCGACCAGTTGTCTATTTATTATTTTTTTTACTACGCATCAAGCTGCGCTGCTTGTCTTTGCTCCTGTGTGCTCGCGCACTCTCGCCTTTTCCACTTATTTTTATTTTTGATTTATTTTTGATTTATTTTGTCAATTTTAAAAAAAATACGCATCGTGCTGTGCTGTTTGTGTTTGCTTGAGTGCATATGCGCGCTCTCGCTATCTCTACTTTACAATTTTTTTTCTTATTATTTATCTATTCCTGAGAGTTTATCTTATTTTTTATTTGTTTATTTAAATGAAGTCGACCAGTTGCCTGCCCTTCCTTCCATTATCCGTCACCCGAGACAAACTGAACAAAGTTCTGAGGTCGACCTTGTAAAGATAAGGTTTCAGGTCTGTCTGCTGTTTACCTTTGCTCCTGCGCGCACTGCCCTTCTCTCCACATTTATGTGTTTGTTTGTTTGTCTATCTAATCTTTTGGGTTTTTATTTCTAATGAGGTCGACTAGTTGTCTATTTATTATTTTTTTTACTACGCATCAAGCTGCGCTGCTTGTCTTTGCTCTTGTGTGCTCGCGCACTCTCGCCTTTTCCAGTTATTTTTATTTTTGATTTATTTTGTCAATTTAAAAAAAAATACGCATCGTGCTGTGCTGTTTGTGTTTGCTTGAGTGCATTCGCGCGCTCTCGCTTTCTCCACTTTACAATTTTTTTGTTATTATTTATCTATTCCTGAGAGTTTATCTTATTTTTTATTTGTTTATTTAAATGAAGTCGACCAGTTGCCTGCCCTTCCTTCCATTATCCGTCACCGAGACAAACTGAACAAAGTTCTGAGGTCGAACTTGTAAAGATAAGGATACAGGTCTGTCTGCTGTTTACCTTTGCTCCTGCCCGCACTGCCCTTCTCTCCACATTTATGTGTTTGTTTGTTTGTCTATCTAATCTTTTGGGTTTTTATTTCTAATGAGGTCGACCAGTTGTCTATTTATTATTTTTTTTTACTACGCATCAAGCTGCGCTGCTTGTCTTTGCTCCTGTGTGCTCGCGCACTCTCGCCTTTTCACTTCTTTTTATTTTTGATTTATTTTTGATTTATTTTGTCAATTTAAAAAAAAATACGCATCGTGCTGTGCTGTTTGTGTTTGCTTGAGTGCATTCGCGCGCTCTCGCTTTCTCCACTTTACAATTTTTTGTTATTATTTATCTATTCCTGAGAGTTTATCTTATTTTTTAATTTGTTTATTTAAATGAAGTCGACCAGTTGCCTGCCCTTCCTTCCATTATCCGTCACCGAGACAAACTGAACAAGGTTCTGAGGTCGACCTTGTAAAGATAAGGATTCAGGTCTGTCTGCTGTTTACCTTTGCTCCTGCGCGCACTGCCCTTCTCTCCACTTTTATGTGTTTGTTTGTTTGTCTATCTAATCTTTCGGGTTTTTATTTCTAATGAGGTCGACCAGTTGTCTATTTATTATTTTTTTTACTACGAATCAAGCTGCGCTGCTTGTCTTTGCTCCTGTGTGCTCGCGCACTCTCGCCTATTCCACTTATTTTTATTTTTGATTTATTTTGTCAATTTTAAAAAAAATACGCATCGTGCTGTGCTGTTTGTGTTTGCTTGAGTGCATTCGCGCGCTCTCCGCTTTCTCCACTTTACAATTTTTTTTGTTATTATTTATCTATTCCTGAGAGTTTATCTTATTTTTTATTTGTTTATTCAATGAAGTCGACCAGTTGCCTGCTCTTCCTTCCATTATCTATCACCGAGACAAACTGAACAAAGTTCTGAGGTCGACCTTGTAAAGATAAGGATTCAGGTCTGTCTGCTGTTTACCTTTGCTCCTGCGCGCACTGCCCTTCTCTCCACATTTATGTGTTTGTTTGTTTGTCTATCTAATCTTTTGGGTTTTTATTTCTAATGAGGTCGACCAGTTGTCTATTTACTATTTTTTTTACTACGCATCAAGCTGCGCTGCTTGTCTTTGCTCCTGTGTGCTCGCGCACTCTCGCCTTTTCCACTTATTTTTATTTTTGATTTATTTTTGATTTATTTTGTCAATTAAAAAAATACGCATCGTGCTGTGCTGTTTGTGTTTGCTTGAGTGCATTCGCGCGCTCTCGCTTTCTCCACTTTACAATTTTTTGTTATTATTTATCTATTCCTGAGAGTTTATCTTATTTTTTATTTGTTTATTCAAATGAAGTCGACCATTTGCCTACCCTTCCTTCCATTATCCGTCACCGAGACAAACTGAACAAAGTTCTGAGGTCGACCTTTAAAGATAAAGATTCAGGTCTGTCTGCTGTTTACCTTTGCTCCTGCCCCGCACTGCCCTTCTCTCCACATTTATGTGTTTGTTTGTTTGTCTATCTAATCTTTTGGGTTTTTATTTCTAATGAGGTCGACCAGTTGTCTATTTATTATTTTTTTTACTACGCATCAAGCTGCGCTACTTGTATTTACTCTTGTGTGCTCGCGCACTCTCGCCTTTTCCACTTATTTTTATTTTTGATTTATTTTGTCAATTTAAAAAAAATACGCATCGTGCTGTGCTGTTTGTGTTTGCTTGAGTGCATTCGAGCGCTCTCGCTTTCTTCACTTTACAATTTTTTTGTTATTATTTATCTATTCCTGAGAGTTTATCTTATTTTTTATTTGTTTATTTAAATGAAGTCGACCCGTTGCCTGCCCTTCCTTCCATTATCCGTCACCGAGACAAACTGAACAAAGTTCTGAGGTCGACCTTGTAAAGATAAGGATTCAGGTCTGTCTGCTGTTTACCTTTGCTCCTGCGCGCACTGCCCTTCTCTCCACATTTATGTGTTTGTTTGTTTGTCTATCTAATCTTTTGGGTTTTTATTTCTAATGAGGTCGACCAGTTGTCTATTTATTATTTTTTTTACTACGCATCAAGCTGCGCTGCTTGTCTTTGCTCCTGTGTGATCGCGCACTCTCGCCTTTTCCACTTATTTTTATTTTTGATTTATATTGTCAATTTTTAAAAAAAATACGCATCGTGCTGTGCTGTTTGTGTTTGCTTGAGTGCATTCGCGCGCTCTCGCTTCTCCACTTTACAATTTTTTGTTATTATTTATCTATTCCTGAGAGTTTATCTTATTTTTTATTTGTTTATTTAAATGAAGTCGACCAGTTGCCTGCCCTTCCTTCCATTATCCGTCACCGAGACAAACTGAACAAGTTCTGAGGTCGACCTTGTAAAGATAAGGATTCAGGTCTGTCTGCTGTTTACCTTTGCTCCTGCGCGCACTGCCCTTCTCTCCACATTTATGTGTTTGTTTGTTTGTCTGTCAATCTTTTGGGTTTTTATTTCTAATGAGGTCGACCAGTTGTCTATTTATTATTTTTTTTTACTACGCATCAAGCTGCGCTGCTTGTCTTTGCTCCTGTGTGCTCGCGCACTCTCGCCTTTTCCACTTATTTTTATTTTGATTTATTTTTTATTTATTTTGTCAATTTAAAAAAATACGCATCGTGCTGTGCTGTTTGTGTTTGCTTGAGTGCATTCGCGCGCTCTCGCTTTCTCCACTTTACAATTTTTTTGTTATTATTTACCTATTCCTGAGAGTTTATCTTATTTTTTATCTGTTTATTTAAATTAAGTCGACCAGTTGCCTGCCCTTCCTTCCATTATCCGTCACCGAGACAAACTGAACAAAGTTCTGAGGTCGACCTTGTAAAGATAAGGATTCAGGTCTGTCTGCTGTTTACCTTTGCTCCTGCGCGCACTGCCATTCTCTCCACATTTATGTGTTTGTTTGTTTGTCTATCTAATCTTTTGGGTTTTTATTTCTAATGAGGTCGACCAGTTGTCTATTTATTATTTTTTTTACTACGCATCAAGCTGCGCTGCTTGTCTTTGCTCCTGTGTGCTCGCGCACTCTCGCCTTTTCCACTTATTTTTATTTTTGATTTATTTTTGATTTATTTTGTCAATTTAAAAAAAAATACGCATCTTGCTGTGCTGTTTGTTTTTGCTTGAGTGCATTCGCGCGCTCTCGCTTTCTCCACTTTACAATTTTTTTGTTATTATTTATCTATTCCTGAGAGTTTATCTTATTTTTTATTTGTTTATTTAAATGAAGTCGACCAGTTGCCTGCCCTTCCTTCCATTATCCGTCACCGAGACAAACTGAACAAAGTTCTGAGGTCGACCTTGTAAAGATAGGATTCAGGTCTGTCTGCTGTTTACCTTTGCTCCTGCGCGCACTGCCCTTCTCTCCACATTTATGTGTTTGTTTGTTTGTCTATCTAATCTTTTGGGTTTTTATTTCTAATGAGGTCGACCAGTTGTCTATTTATTATTTTTTTTTACTACGCATCAAGCTGCGCTGCTTGTCTTTGCTCCTGTGTGCTCGCGCACTCTCGCCTTTTCCACTTATTTTTATTTTTGATTTATTTTTGATTTATTTTGTCAATTTAAAAAAAAATACGCATCGTGCTGTGGTGTTTGTGTTTGCTTGAGTGCATTCGCGCGCTCTCGCTTTCTCCACTTTACAATTTTTTTGTTATTATTTATCTATTCCTGAGAGTTTATCTTATTTTTTATTTGTTTATTTAAATGAAGTCGACCAGTTGCCTGCCCTTCCTTCCATTATCCGTCACCCGAGACAAACTGAACAAAGTTCTGAGGTCGACCTTGTAAAGATAAGGATTCAGGTCTGTCTGCTGTTTACCTTTGCTCCTGCGTGCACTGCCCTTCTCTCCACATTTATGTGTTTGTTTGTTTGTCTATCTAATCTTTTGGGTTTTTATTTCTAATGAGGTCGACCAGTTGTCTGTTTATTATTTTTTTTACTACGCATCAAGCTGCGCTGCTTGTCTTTGCTCCTGTGTGCTCGCGCAGTCTCGCCTTTTCCACTTATTTTTATTTTTGATTATTTTGTCAATTTTTAAAAAAATACGCATCGTGCTGTGCTGTTTGTGTTTGCTTGAGTGCATTCGCGCGCTCTCGCTTTCTCCACTTTACAATTTTTTTGTTATTATTTATCTATTCCTGAGAGTTTATCTTATTTTATATTTGTTTATTTAATGAAGTCGACCAGTTGCCTGCCCTTCCTTCCATTATCCGTCACCGAGACAAACTGAACAAAGTTCTGAGGTCGACCTTGAAAGATAAGGATTCAGGTCTGTCTGCTGTTTACCTTTGCTCCTGCGTGCACTGCCCTTCTCTCCACATTTATGTGTTTGTTTGTTTGTCTATCTAATCTTTTGGGTTTTTATTTCTAATGAGGTCGACCAGTTGTCTATTTATTATTTTTCTTTACTACGCATCAAGCTGCGCTGCTTGTCTTTGCTCCTCTGTGCTCGCGCACTCTCGCCTTTTCCACTTATTTTTATTTTTGATTTATTTTTGATTTATTTTGTCAATTTTAAAAAAAATACGCATCGTGCTGTGCTGTTTGTGTTTGCTTGAGTGCATTCTCGCGCTCTCGCTTTCTCCACTTTACAATTTTTTTGTTATTATTTATCTATTCCTGAGAGTTTATCTTATTTTTTATTTGTTTATTTAAATGAAGTCGACCAGTTGCCTGCCCTTCCTTCCATTATCCGTCACCCGAGACAAACTGAACAAAGTTCTGAGGTCGACCTTGTAAAGATAAGGATTCAGGTCTGTCTGCTGTTTACCTTTGCTCCTGCGTGCACTGCCCTTCTCTCCACATTTATGTGTTTATTTGTCTATCTAATCTTTTGGGTTTTTATTTCTAATGAGGTCGACCAGGTGTCTATTTATTATTTTTTTTTACTACGCATCAAGCTGCCCTGCTTGTCTTTGCTCCTGTGTGCTCGCTCACTCTCGCCTTTTCCAGTTATTTTTATTTTTAATTTATTTTGTCAATTTTTTAAAAAAAAAATACGCATCGTGCTGTGCTGTTTGTGTTTGCTTGAGTGCATTCGCGCGCTCTCGCTTTCTCCACTTTACAATTTTTTTGTTATTATTTATCTATTCCTGAGAGTTTATCTTATTTTTTATTTGTTTATTTAAATGAAGTCGACCAGTTGCCTGCCCTTCCTTCCATTATCCGTCACCGAGACAAACTGAACAAAGTTCTGAGGTCGACCTTGTAAAGATAAGGATTCAGGTCTGTCTGCTGTTTACCTTTGCTCCTGCGTGCACTGCCCTTCTCTCCACATTTATGTGTTTATTTGTCTATCTAATCTTTTGGGTTTTTATTTCTAATGAGGTCGACCAGGTGTCTATTTATTATTTTTTTTTACTACGCATCAAGCTGCCCTGCTTGTCTTTGCTCCTGTGTGCTCGCTCACTCTCGCCTTTTCCAGTTATTTTTATTTTTAATTTAATTTGTCAATTTTTAAAAAAAAAATACGCATCGTGCTGTGCTGTTTGTGTTTGCTTGAGTGCATTCGCGCGCTCTCGCTTTCTCCACTTTACAATTTTTTTTGTTATTATTTATCTATTCCTGAGAGTTTATCTTATTTTTTATTTGTTTATTTAAATGAAGTCGACCAGTTGCCTGCCCTTCCTTCCATTATCCGTCACCGAGACAAACTGAACAAAGTTCTGAGGTCGACCTTGTAAAGATAAGGATTCAGGTCTGTCTGCTGTTTACCTTTGCTCCTGCGCGCACTGCCCTTCTCTCCACATTTATGTGTTTGTTTGTTTGTCTATCTAATCTTTTGGGTTTTTATTTCTAATGAGGTCGACAAGTTGTCTATTTATTATTTTTTTTACTACGCATCAAGCTGCGCTGCTTGTCTTTGCTCCTCTGTGCTCACGCACTCTCGCCTTTTCCACTTATTTTTATTTTGATTTATTTTTGATTTATTTTGTCAATTTTAAAAAAAAATACGCATCGTGCTGTGCTGTTTGTGTTTGCTTGAGTGCATTCTCGCGCTCTCGCTTTCTCCACTTTACAATTTTTTTGTTATTATTTATCTATTCCTGAGAGTTTATCTTATTTTTTATTTGTTTATTTAAATGAAGTCGACCAGTTGCCTGCCCTTCCTTCCATTATCCGTCACCGAGACAAACTGAACAAAGTTCTGAGGTCGACCTTGTAAAGATAAGGATTCAGGTCTGTCTGCTGTTTACCTTTGCTCCTGCGTGCACTGCCCTTCTCTCCACATTTATGTGTTTATTTGTCTATCTAATCTTTTGGGTTTTTATTTCTAATAAGGTCGACCAGTTGTCTATTTATTATTTTTTTTTTACTACTCATCAAGCTGCCCTCCTTGTCTGTGCTCCTGTGTGCTCGCTCACTCTCGCCTTTTCCAGTTACTTTTATTTTTAATTTATTTTGTCAATTTTTTTAAAAAAAAATACGCATCGTGCTGTGCTGTTTGTGTTTGCTTGAGTGCATTCGCGCGCTCTCTCTTTCTCCACTTTACAATGTTTTTGTTATTATTTATCTATTCCTGAGAGTTTATCTTATTTTTTATTTGTTTATTTTAAATGAAGTCGAACAGTTGCCTGCCCTTACTTCCATTATCCGTCACCGAGACAAACTGAACAAAGTTCTGAGGTCGACCTTGTAAAGATAAGGATACAGGTCTGTCCTTCTGTTTACCTTTGCTCCTGCGCACACTGCCCTTCTCTCCACATTTATGTGTTTGTTTGTTTGTCTATCTAATCTTTTGGGTTTTTATTTCTAATGAGGTCGACCAGTTGTCTGTTTATTATTTTTTTACTACGCATCAAGCTGCGCTGCTTGTCTGTGTTCCTGTGTGCTCGCCGCACTCTCGCCTTTCCCACTTATATTTATTTTTGATTTATTTTTGATTTATTTTGTCAATTTTAAAAAAAAATACGCATCGTGCTGTGCTGTTTGTGTTTGCTTGAGTGCATTCGCGCGCTCTCGCTTTCTCCACTTTACAATTTTTTTGTTATTATTTATCTATTCCTGAGAGTTTATCTTATTTTTTATTTGTTTAATTAAATGAAGTCGACCAGTTGCCTGCCCTTCCTTCCATTATCCGTCACCGAGACAAACTGAACAAAGTTCTGAGGTCGACCTTGTAAAGATAAGGATTCAGGTCTGTCTGCTGTTTACCTTTGCTCCGAGCAGTGCCGTTCTCTCCATATTATGTGTTTGTTTGTTTGTCTATCTAATCTTTTGGGTTTTTATTTCTAATGAGGTCGACCAGTTGTCTATTTATTATTTTTTTTACTATGCATCAAGCTGTGCTGCTTGTCTTTGCTCCTGTGTGCTCGCGCACTCTCGCCTTTTCCACTTATTTTTATTTTTGATTTATTTTGTCAATTTAAAAAAAAATATGCATCGTGCTGTGCTGTTTGTGTTTGCTTGAGTGCATTCGCGCGCTCTCGCTTTCTCCACTTTACAATTTTTTTGTTATTATTTATGTATTCCTGAGAGTTTATCTTATTTTTTATTTGTTTATTTAAATGAAGTCGACCAGTTGCCTGCCCTTCCTTCCATTACCCGTCACCGAGACAAACTGAACAAAGTTCTGAGGTCGACCCTTGTAAAGATAAGGATTCAGGTCTGTCTGCTGTTTACCTTTGCTCCTGCGCGCAATGCCCTTCTCTCCATATTTATGTGTTTGTTTGTTTGTCTATCTAATCTTTTGGGTTTTTATTTCTAATGAGGTCGACCAGTTGTCTATTTATTATTTTTTTTACTACGCATCAAGCTGCGCTGCTTGTCTTTGCTCCTGTGTGCTCGCGCACTCTCGCCTTTTCCACTTATTTGTATTTTTGATTTATTTTTGATTGATTTTGTCAATTTAAAAAAAAATTCGCATCGTGCTGTGCTGTTTGTGTTTGCTTGAGTGCATTCGCGCGCTCATGCTTTCTCCACTTTACAATTTGTTTGTTATTATTTATCTATTCCTGAGAGTTTATCTTATTTTTTATTTGGTTATTTAAATGAAGTCGATCAGTTGCCTGCCCTTCCTTCCATTATCCGTCACCGAGACAAACTGAACAAAGTTCTGAGGTCGACCTTGTAAAGATAAGGATTCAGGTCTGTCTGCTGTTTACCTTTGCTCCTGCGAGCACTGCCCTTCTCTCCACATTTATGTGTTTGTTTGTTTGTCTATCTAATCTTTTGGGTTTTTATTTCTAATGAGGTCGACCAGTTGTCTATTTATTATTTTTTTTTACTACGCATCAAGCTGCGCTACTTGTATTTACTCTTGTGTGCTCGCGCACTCTCGCCTTTTCCACTTATTTTTATTTTTGATTTATTTTTTATTTATTTTGTCAATTTAAAAAAAATACGCATCTTGCTGTGCTGTTTGTGTTTGCTTGAGTGCATTCGCGCGCTCCTCGCTTTCTCCACTTTACAATTTTTTTGTTATTATTTATCTATTCCTGAGAGTTTATCTTATTTTTTATTTGTTTATTTAAATGAAGTCGACCAGTTGCCTGCCCTTCCTTCCATTATCCGTCACCGAGACAAACTGAACAAAGTTCTGAGGTCGACCTTGTAAAGATAAGGATTCAGGTCTGTCTGCTGTTTACCTTTGCTCCTGCGCGCACTGCCCTTCTCTCCACATTTATGTGTTTGTTTGTTTGTCTATCTAATCTTTCGGGTTTTTATTACTAATGAGGTCGACCAGTTGTCTATTTATTATCTTTTTTACTACGCATCAAGCTGCGCTGCTTGTCTTTGTTCCTCTGTGCTCGCGCACTCTCGCCTTTTCCACTTGTATTTATTTTTGATTTATTTTGTCAATTTTTAAAAAAAATACGCATCGTGCTGTGCTGTTTGTGTTTGCTTGAGTGCATTCGCGCGCTCTCGCTTTCTCCACTTTACAATTTTTTGTTATTATTTATCTATTCCTGAGAGTTTATCTTATTTATTATTTGTTTATTTAAATGAAGTCGACCAGTTGCCTGCCCTTCCTTCCATTATCCGTCACCGAGACAAACTGAACAAAGTTCTGAGGTCCGACCTTGTAAAGATAAGGATTCAGGTCTGTCTGCTGTTTACCTTTGCTCCTGCGCGCACTGCCCTTCTCTCCACATTTATGTGTTTGTTTGTTTGTCTATCTAATCTTTTGGGTTTTTTTTTCTAATGAGGTCGACCAGATGTCTATTTAATATTTTTTTTACTACGCATCAAGCTGCGCTGCTTGTCTTTGCTCCTGTGTGCTCGCGCACTCACGCCTTTTCCTTATTTTTATTTTTGATTTATTTTTGATTTATTTTGTCAATTTAAAAAAAAATACGCATCGTGCTGTGGTGTTTGTGTTTGCTTGAGTGCATTCGCGCGCTCTCGCTTTCTCCACTTTACAATTTTTTTGTTATTATTTATCTATTCCTGAGAGTTTATCTTATTTTTTATTTGTTTATTTAAATGAAGTCGACCAGTTGCCTGCCCTTCCTTCCATTATCCGTCACCGAGACAAACTGAACAAAGTTCTGAGGTCGACCTTGTAAAGATAAGGATTCAGGTCTGTCTGCTGTTTACCTTTGCTCCTGCGTGCACTGCCCTTCTCTCCACATTTATGTGTTTGTTTGTTTGTCTATCTAATCTTTTGGGTTTTTTTTTCTAATGAGGTCGACCAGTTGTCTGTTTATTATTTTTTTTACTACGCATCAAGCTGCCCTGCTTGTCTTTGCTCCTGTGTGCTCGCTCACTCTCGCCTTTTCCAGTTATTTTTATTTTTAATTTATTTTGTCAATTTTTTATAAAAAATACGCATCGTGCTGTGCTGTTTGTGTTTGCTTGAGTGCATTCGCGCGCTCTCGCTTTCTCCACTTTACAATATTTTTGTTATTATTTATCTATTCCTGAGAGTTTATCTTATTTTTTATTTGTTTATTTAAATGAAGTCGACCAGTTGACTGCCCTTCCTTCCATTATCCGTCACCGAGACAAACTGAACAAAGTTCTGAGGTCGACCTTGTAAAGATAAGGATTCAGGTCTGTCTGCTGTTTACCTTTGCTCCTGCGCGCACTGCCCTTCTCTCCACATTTATGTGTTTGTTTGTTTGTCTATCTAATCTTTTGGGTTTTTATTTCTAATGAGGTCGACCAGTTGTCTATTTATTATTTTTTTTACTACGCATCAAGCTGCGCTGCTTGTCTTTGCTCCTCTGTGCTCGCGCACTCTCGCCTTTTTCACTTATTTTTATTTTTGATTTATTTTTGATTTATTTTGTCAATTTTAAAAAAAAATACGCATCGTGCTGTGCTGTTTGTGTTTGCTTGAGTGCATTCTCGCGCTCTCGCTTTCTCCACTTTACAATTTTTTTGTTATTATTTATCTATTCCTGAGAGTTTATCTTATTTTTTATTTGTTTATTTAAATGAAGTCGACCAGTTGCCTGCCCTTCCTTCCATTATCCGTCACCGAGACAAACTGAACAAAGTTCTGAGGTCGACCTTGTAAAGATAAGGATTCAGGTCTGTCTGCTGTTTACCTTTGCTCCTGCGTGCACTGCCCTTCTCTCCACATTTATGTGTTTATTTGTCTATCTAATCTTTTGGGTTTTTATTTCTAATAAGGTCGACCAGTTGTCTATTTATTATTTTTTTTTACTACTCATCAAGCTGCCCTGCTTGTCTTTGCTCCTGTGTGCTCGCTCACTCTCGCCTTTTCCAGTTATTTTTATTTTTAATTTATTTTGTCAATTTTTTAAAAAAAAATACGCATCGTGCTGTGCTGTTTGTGTTTGCTTGAGTGCATTCGCGCGCTCTCTCTTTCTCCACTTTACAATGTTTTTGTTATTATTTATCTATTCCTGAGAGTTTATCTTATTTTTTATTTGTTTATTTAAATGAAGTCGAACAGTTGCCTGCCCTTACTTCCATTATCCGTCACCGAGACAAACTGAACAAAGTTCTGAGGTCGACCCTGTAAAGATAAGGATACAGGTCTGTCTTCTGTTTACCTTTGCTCCTGCGCGCACTGCCCTTCTCTCCACATTTATGTGTTTGTTTGTTTGTCTATCTAATCTTTTGGGTTTTTATTTCTAATGAGGTCGACCAGTTGTCTGTTTATTATTTTTTTTACTACGCATCAAGCTGCCCTGCTTGTCTTTGCTCCTGTGTGCTCGCGCACTCTCGCCTTTTCCACTTATTTTTATTTTTGATTTATTTTTTATTTATTTTGTCAATTTTAAAAAAAATACACATCGTGCTGTGCTGTTTGTGTTTGCTTGAGTGCATTCGCGCGCGCTCGCTTTCTCTACTTTACAATTTTTTTGTTATTATTTATCTATTCCTGAGAGTTCATCTTATTTTTTATTTGTTTATTTAAATGAAGTCGACCAGTTGCCTGCCCTTCCTTCCATTATCCGTCACCGAGACAAACTGAACAAAGTTCTGAGGTCGACCTTGTAAAGATAAAGATTCAGGTCTGTCTGCTGTTTACCTTTGCTCCTGCGCGCACTGCCCTTCTCTCCACATTTATGTGTTTGTTTGTTTGTCTATCTAATCTTTTGGGTTTTTATTTCTAATGAGGTCGACCAGTTGTCTATTTATTATTTTTTTTACTACGCATCAAGCTGCGCTGCTTGTCTTTGCTCCTGTGTGCTCGCGCACTCTCGCCTTTTCCACTTATTTTTATTTTTGATTTATTTTTGATTTATTTTGTCAATTTAAAAAAAAATACGCATCGTGCTGTGCTGTTTGTGTTTGCTTGAGTGCATTCGCGCGCTCTCGCTTTCTCCACTTTACAATTTTTTGTTATTATTTATCTATTCCTGAGAGTTTATCTTATTTTTTATTTGTTTATTTAAATGAAGTCGACCAGTTGCCTGCCCTTCCTTCCATTATCCGTCACCGAGACAAACTGAACAAAGTTCTGAGGTCGACCTTGTAAAGATAAGGATTCAGGTCTGTCTGCTGTTTACCTTTGCTCCTGCGCGCACTGCCCATCTCTCCACATTTATGTGTTTGTTTGTTTGTCTATCTAATCTTTTGGGTTTTTATTTCTAATGAGGTCGACCAGTTGTCTATTTATTATTTTTTTTACTACGCTCAAGCTGCGCTGCTTGTCTTTGCTCCTGTGTGCTCGCGCACTCTCGCCTTTTCCACTTATTTTAATTTTTGATTTATTTTGTCAATTTAAAAAAAAAATACGCATCGTGCTGTGCTGTTTGTGTTTGCTTGAGTGCATTCCCGCGCTCTCGCTTTCTCCACTTTACAATTTTTTGTTATTATTTATCTATTCCTGAGAGTTTATCTTATTTTTTATTTGTTTATTTAAATGAAGTCGACCAGTTGCCTGCCCTTCCTTCCATTATCCGTCACCGAGACAAACTGAACAAAGTTCTGAGGTCGACCTTGTAAAGATAAGGATTCAGGTCTGTCTGCTGTGTACCTTTGCTCCTGCGCGCACTGCCCTTCTCTCCACATTTATGTGTTTGTTTGTTTGTCTATCTAATCTTTTGGGTTTTTATTTCTAATGAGGTCGACCAGTTGTCTATTTATTATTCTTTTTACTACGCATCAAGCTGCGCTGCTTGTCTTTGTTCCTGTGTGCTCGCGCACTCTCGCCTTTTCCACTTATTTTTATTTTTGATTTATTTTTGATTTATTTTGTCAATTTTTAAAAAAAAATACGCATCGTGCTGTGCTGTTTGTGTTTGCTTGAGTGCATTCGCGCGCTATCGCTTTCTCTACTTTACAATTTTTTTGTTATTATTTATCTATTCCTGAGAGTTTATCTTATTTTTTATTTGTTTATTTAAATGAAGTCGACCAGTTGCCTGCCCTTCCTTCCATTATCCGTCACCGAGACAAACTGAACAAAGTTCTGAGGTCGACCTTGTAAAGATAAGGATTCAGGTCTGTCTGCTGTTTACTTTGCTCCTGCGCGCACTGCCCATCTCTCCACATTTATGTGTTTGTTTGTTTGTCTATCTAATCTTTTGGGTTTTTTTTCTAATGAGGTCGACCAGTTGTCTATTTATTATTTTTTTTACTACGCATCAAGCTGCGCTGCTTGTCTTTGCTCCTGTGTGCTCGCGCACTCTCGCCTTTTCCACTTATTTTTATTTTTGATTTATTTTGTCAATTTAAAAAAAAATACGCATCGTGCTGTGCTGTTTGTGTTTGCTAGAGTGCATTCGCGCGCTCTCGCTTTCTCCACTTTACAATTTTTTTGTTATTATTCATCTATTCCTGAGAGTTTATCTTATTTTTTATTTGTTTATTTAAATGAAGTCGACCAGTTGCCTGCCCTTCCTTCCATTATCCGTCACCGAGACAAACTGAACAAAGTTCTGAGGTCGACCTTGTAAAGAAAAGGATTCAGGTCTGTCTGCTGTTTACATTTGCTCCTTCGCGCACTGCCCTTCTCTCCACATTTATGTGTTTGTTTCTTTGTCTATCTAATCTTTTGGGTTTTTATTTCTATTGAGGTCGACCAGTTGTCTATTTATTATTTTTTTTACTACGCATCAAGCTGCGCTGCTTGTCTTTGCTCCTGTGTGCTCGCGCACTCTCGTCTTTTCCACTTATTTTTATTTTTGATTTATTTTTGATATATTTTGTCAATTTAAAAAAAAAATACGCATCGTGCTGTGCTGTTTGTGTTTGCTTGAGTGCATTCGCGCGCTCTCGCTTTCTCCACTTTACAATTTTTTGTTATTATTTATCTATTCCTGAGAGTTTACCTTATTTTTTTTTTGTTTAATTTAATGACGTCAACCAGTTGCCTGCCCTTCCTTCCATTATCCGTCACCGAGACAAACTGAACAAAGTTCTGAGGTCGACCTTGAAAAGATAAGGATTCAGGTCTGTCTGCTGTTTACCTTTGCTCCTGCGCGCACTGCCCTTCTCTCCACATTGATGTGTTTGTTTGTTTGTCTATCTAATCTTTTGGGTTTTTATTTCTAATGAGGTCGACTAGTTGTCTATTTATTATTTTTTTTACTACGCATCAAGCTGCGCTGCTTGTCTTTGCTCCTGTGTGCTCGTGCACTCTCGCCTTTTCCACTCATTTTTATTTTTGATTTATTTTTGATTTATTTTGTCAATTTTAAAAAAAAATACGCATCGTGCTGTGCTGTTTTGTTTGCTTTAGTGCATTCGCGCGCTCTCGCTTTCTCCACTTTACAATTTTTTGTTATTATTTATCTATTCCTGAGAGTTTATCTTATTTTTTATTTGTTTATTTAAATGAAGTCGACCAGTTGACTGCCCTTCCTTCCATTATCCGTCACCGAGACAAACTGAACAGAGTTCTGAGGTCGACCTTGTAATGATAAGGATTCAGGTCTGTCTGCTGTTTACCTTTGCTCCTGCCCCCACTGCCCTTCTCTCCACATTTATGTGTTTGTTTGTTTGTCTATCTAATCTTTTGGGTTTTTATTTCTAATGAGGTCGACCAGTTGTCTGTTTATTATTTTTTTTACTACGCATCAAGCTGCGCTGCTTGTCTTTGCTCCTGTGTGCTCGCGCAGTCTCGCCTTTTCCACTTATTTTTATTTTTGATTTATTTTGTCAATTTAAAAAAAAAATACGCATCGTGCTGTGCTGTTTGTGTTTGCTTGAGTGCATTCGCGCGCTCTCGCTTTCTCCACTTTACAATTTTTTTGTTATTATTTATCTATTCCTGAGAGTTTATCTTATTTTATATTTGTTTATTTAAATGAAGTCGACCAATTGCCTGCCCTTCCTTCCATTATCCGTCACCGAGACAAACTGAACAAAGTTCTGAGGTCGACCTTGTAAAGATAAGGATTCAGGTCTGTCTGCTGTTTACCTTTGCTCCTGCGTGCACTGCCCTTCTCTCCACATTTATGTGTTTGTTTGTTTGTCTATCTAATCGTTTGGGTTTTTATTTCTAATGAGGTCGACCAGTTGTCTGTTTATTATTTTTTTTTACTACGCATCAAGCTGCGCTGCTTGTCTTTGCTCCTCTGTGCTCGCGCACTCTCGCCTTTTCCACTTATTTTTATTTTTGATTTATTTTTGATTTATTTTGTCAATTTTAAAAAAAATACGCATCGTGCTGTGCTGTTTGTGTTTGCTTGAGTGCATTCTCGCGCTCTCGCTTTCTCCACTTTACAATTTTTTTGTTATTATTTATCTATTCCTGAGAGTTTATCTTATTTTTTATTTGTTTATTTAAATGAAGTCGACCAGTTGCCTGCCCTTCCTTCCATTATCCGTCACCGAGACAAACTGAACAAAGTTCTGAGGTCGACCTTGTAAAGATAAGGATTCAGGTCTGTCTGCTGTTTACCTTTGCTCCTGCGTGCACTGCCCTTCTCTCCACATTTATGTGTTTATTTGTCTATCTAATCTTTTGGGTTTTTATTTCTAATGAGGTCGACCAGGTGTCTATTTATTATTTTTTTTTACTACGCATCAAGCTGCCCTGCTTGTCTTTGCTCCTGTGTGCTCGCTCACTCTCGCCTTTTCCAGTTATTTTTATTTTTAATTTATTTTGTCAATTTTTTAAAAAAAATACGCATCGTGCTGTGCTGTTTGTGTTTGCTTGAGTGCATTCGCGCGCTCTCGCTTTCTCCACTTTACAATATTTTTGTTATTATTTATCTATTCCTGAGAGTTTATCTTATTTTTTATTTGTTTATTTAAATGAAGTCGACCAGTTGACTGCCCTTCTTTCCATTATCCGTCACCGAGACAAACTGAACAAAGTTCTGAGTTCGACCTTGTAAAGATAAGGATTCAGGTCTGTCTGCTGTTTACCTTTGCTCCTGCGTGCACTGCCCTTCTCTCCACATTTATGTGTTTATTTGTCTATCTAATCTTTTGGGTTTTTATTTCTAATAAGGTCGACCAGTTGTCTATTTATTATTTTTTTTTACTACTCATCAAGCTGCCCTGCTTGTCTTTGCTCCTGTGTGCTCGCTCACTCTCGCCTTTTCCAGTTATTTTTATTTTTAATTTATTTTGTCAATTTTTTAAAAAAAATACGCATCGTGCTGTGCTGTTTGTGTTTGCTTGAGTGCATTCGCGCGCTCTCTCTTTCTCCACTTTACAATGTTTTTGTTATTATTTATCTATTCCTGAGAGTTTATCTTATTTTTTATTTGTTTATTTAAATGAAGTCGAACAGTTGCCTGCCCTTACTTCCATTATCCGTCACCGAGACAAACTGAACAAAGTTCTGAGGTCGACCCTGTAAAGATAAGGATACAGGTCTGTCTTCTGTTTACCTTTGCTCCTGCGCGCACTGCCCTTCTCTCCACATTTATGTGTTTGTTTGTTTGTCTATCTAATCTTTTGGGTTTTTATTTCTAATGAGGTCGACCAGTTGTCTGTTTATTATTTTTTTTACTACGCATCAAGCTGCGCTGCTTGTCTGTGTTCCTGTGTGCTCGCGCACTCTCGCCTTTCCCACTTATATTTATTTTTGATTTATTTTTGATTTATTTTGTCAATTTAAAAAAAAATACGCATCGTGCTGTGCTGTTTGTGTTTGCTTGAGTGCATTCGCGCGCTCTCGCTTTCTCCACTTTACAATTTTTTTTGTTATTATTTATCTATTCCTGAGAGTTTATCTTATTTTTTATTTGTTTAATTAAATGAAGTCGACCAGTTGCCTGCCCTTCCTTCCATTATCCGTCACCGAGACAAACTGAACAAAGTTCTGAGGTCGACCTTGTAAAGATAAGGATTCAGGTCTGTCTGCTGTTTACCTTTGCTCCCGCGCAGTGCCCTTCTCTCCATATTTATGTGTTTGTTTGTTTGTCTATCTAATCTTTTGGGTTTTTATTTCTAATGAGGTCGACCAGTTGTCTATTTATTATTTTTTTTACTACGCATCAAGCTGTGCTGCTTGTCTTTGCTCCTGTGTGCTCGCGCACTCTCGCCTTTTCCACTTATTTTTATTTTTGATTTATTTTGTCAATTTAAAAAAAATATGCATCGTGCTGTGCTGTTTGTGTTTGCTTGAGTGCATTCGCGCGCTCTCGCTTTCTCCACTTTACAATTTTTTTGTTATTATTTATCTATTCCTGAGAGTTTATCTTATTTTTTATTTGTTTATTTAAATGAAGTCGACCAGTTGCCTGCCCTTCCTTCCATTACCCGTCACCGAGACAAACTGAACAAAGTTCTGAGGTCGACCTTGTAAAGATAAGGATTCAGGTCTGTCTGCTGTTTACCTTTGCTCCTGCGCGCACTGCCCTTCTCTCCACATTTATGTGTTTGTTTGTTTGTATATCTAATCTTTTGGGTTTTTATTTCTAATGAGGTCGACCAGTTGTCTATTTATTATTTTTTTTACTACGCATCAAGCTGCCCTGCTTGTCTTTGCTCCTGTGTGCTCGCGCACTCTCGCCTTTTCCACTTATTTTTATTTTTGATTTATTTTTTATTTATTTTGTCAATTTAAAAAAAAATACACATCGTGCTGTGCTGTTTGTGTTTGCTTGAGTGCATTCGCGCGCGCTCGCTTTCTCTACTTTACAATTTTTTTGTTATTATTTATCTATTCCTGAGAGTTTATCTTATTTTTTATTTGTTTATTTAAATGAAGTCGACCAGTTGCCTGCCCTTCCTTCCATTATCCGTCACCGAGACAAACTGAACAAAGTTCTGAGGTCGACCTTGTAAAGATAAAGATTCAGGTCTGTCTGCTGTTTACCTTTGCTCCTGCGCGCACTGCCCTTCTCTCCACATTTATGTGTTTGTTTGTTTGTCTATCTAATCTTTTGGGTTTTTATTTCTAATGAGGTCGACCAGTTGTCTATTTATTATTTTTTTTACTACGCATCAAGCTGCGCTGCTTGTCTTTGCTCCTGTGTGCTCGCGCACTCTCGCCTTTTCCACTTATTTTTATTTTTGATTTATTTTTGATTTATTTTGTCAATTTTAAAAAAAATACGCATCGTGCTGTGCTGTTTGTGTTTGCTTGAGTGCATTCGCGCGCTCTCGCTTTCTCCACTTTACAATTTTTTGTTATTATTTATCTATTTCTGAGAGTTTATCTTATTTTTTATTTGTTTATTTAAATGAAGTCGACCAGTTGCCTGCCCTTCCTTCCATTATCCGTCACCGAGACAAACTGAACAAAGTTCTGAGGTCGACCTTGTAAAGATAAGGATTCAGGTCTGTCTGCTGTTTACCTTTGCTCCTGCGCGAACTGCCCATCTCTCCACATTTATGTGTTTGTTTGTTTGTCTATCTAATCTTTTGGGTTTTTATTTCTAATGAGGTCGACCAGTTGTCTATTTATTATTTTTTTTACTACGCATCAAGCTGCGCTGCTTGTCTTTGCTCCTGGGTGCTCGCGCACTCTCGCCTTTTCCACTTATTTTAATTTTTGATTTATTTTGTCTATTTAAAAAAAAAATACGCATCGTGCTGTGCTGTTTGTGTTTGCTTGAGTGCATTCCCGCGCTCTCGCTTTCTCCACTTTACAATTTTTTGTTATTATTTATCTATTCCTGAGAGTTTATCTTATTTTTTATTTGTTTATTTAAATGAAGTCGACCAGTTGCCTGCCCTTCCTTCCATTATCCGTCACCGAGACAAACTGAACAAAGTTCTGAGGTCGACCTTGTAAAGATAAGGATTCAGGTCTGTCTGCTGTTTACCTTTGCTCCTGCGCACTGCCCTTCTCTCCACATTTATGTGTTTGTTTGTTTGTCTATCTAATCTTTTGGGTTTTTATTTCTAATGAGGTCGACCAGTTGTCTATTTATTATTCTTTTTACTACGCATCAAGCTGCGCTGCTTGTCTTTGTTCCTGTGTGCTCGCGCACTCTCGCCTTTTCCACTTATTTTTATTTTTGATTTATTTTTGATTTATTTTGTCAATTTTTAAAAAAAAATACGCATCGTGCTGTGCTGTTTGTGTTTGCTTGAGTGCATTCGCGCGCTATCGCTTTCTCTACTTTACAATTTTTTTGTTATTATTTATCTATTCCTGAGAGTTTATCTTATTTTTTATTTGTTTATTTAAATGAAGTCGACCAGTTGCCTGCCCTTCCTTCCATTATCCGTCACCGAGACAAACTGAACAAAGTTCTGAGGTCGACCTTGTAAAGATAAGGATTCAGGTCTGTCTGCTGTTTACTTTGCTCCTGCGCGCACTGCCCATCTCTCCACATTTATGTGTTTGTTTGTTTGTCTATCTAATCTTTTGGGTTTTTATTTCTAATGAGGTCGACCAGTTGTCTATTTATTATTTTTTTTTACTACGCATCAAGCTGCGCTGCTTGTCTTTGCTCCTGTGTGCTCGCGCACTCTCGCCTTTTCCACTTATTTTTATTTTTGATTTATTTTGTCAATTTAAAAAAAAATACGCATCGTGCTGTGCTGTTTGTGTTTGCTTGAGTGAATTCGCGCGCTCTCGCTTTCTCCACTTTACAATTTTTTTGTTATTATTCATCTATTCCTGAGAGTTTATCTTATTTTTTATTTGTTTATTTAAATGAAGTCGACCAGTTGCCTGCCCTTCCTTCCATTATCCGTCACCGAGACAAACTGAACAAAGTTCTGAGGTCGACCTTGTAAAGAAAAGGATTCAGGTCTGTCTGCTGTTTACATTTGCTCCTTCGCGCACTGCCCTTCTCTCCACATTTATGTGTTTGTTTCTTTGTCTATCTAATCTTTTGGGTTTTTATTTCTATTGAGGTCGACCAGTTGTCTATTTATTATTTTTTTTACTACGCATCAAGCTGCGCTGCTTGTCTTTGCTCCTGTGTGCTCGCGCACTCTCGTCTTTTCCACTTATTTTTATTTTTGATTTATTTTTGATATATTTTGTCAATTTAAAAAAAAATACGCATCGTGCTGTGCTGTTTGTGTTTGCTTGAGTGCATTCGCGCGCTCTCGCTTTCTCCACTTTACAATTTTTTGTTATTATTTATCTATTCCTGAGAGTTTACCTTATTTTTTTTTTGTTTAATTTAATGACGTCAACCAGTTGCCTGCCCTTCCTTCCATTATCCGTCACCGAGACAAACTGAACAAAGTTCTGAGGTCGACCTTGAAAAGATAAGGATTCAGGTCTGTCTGCTGTTTACCTTTGCTCCTGCGCGCACTGCCCTTCTCTCCACATTGATGTGTTTGTTTGTTTGTCTATCTAATCTTTTGGGTTTTTATTTCTAATGAGGTCGACTAGTTGTCTATTTATTATTTTTTTTAATACGCATCAAGCTGCGCTGCTTGTCTTTGCTCCTGTGTGCTCGTGCACTCTCGCCTTTTCCACTTATTTTTATTTATGATTTATTTTTGATTTATTTTGTCAATTTTAAAAAAAAATACGCATCGTGCTGTGCTGTTTTGTTTGCTTGAGTGCATTCGCGCGCTCTCGCTTTCTCCACTTTACAATTTTTTGTTATTATTTATCTATTCCTGAGAGTTTATCTTATTTTTTATTTGTTTATTTAAATGAAGTCGACCAGTTGACTGCCCTTCCTTCCATTATCCGTCACCGAGACAAACTGAACAGAGTTCTGAGGTCGACCTTGTAATGATAAGGATTCAGGTCTGTCTGCTGTTTACCTTTGCTCCTGCCCCCACTGCCCTTCTCTCCACATTTATGTGTTTGTTTGTTTGTCTATCTAATCTTTTGGGTTTTTATTTCTAATGAGGTCGACCAGTTGTCTATTTATTATTTTTTTTCCTACGCATCAAGCTGCGCTGCTTGTCTTTGCTCCTGTGTGCTCGCGCACTCTCGCCTTTTCCACTTATTTTTATTTTTGATTTATTTTTGATTTATTTTGTCAATTTAAAAAAAATACGCATCGTGCTGTGCTGTTTGTGTTAGCTTGAGTGCATTCGGGCGCTCTCGCTTTCTCCACTTTATAATTTTTTTGTTATTATTTATCTATTCCTGAGAGTTTATCTTATTTTTTATTTGTTTATTAAAATGAAGTCGACCAGTTGCCTGCCCTTCCTTCCATTATCCGTCACCGAGACAAACTGAACAAAGTTCTGAGGTCGACCTTGTAAAGATAAGGATTCAGGTCTGTCTGCTGTTTACCTTTGCTCCTGCGCGCACTGCCCTTCTCTCCACATTTATGTGTTTGTTTGTTTGTCTATCTAATCTTTTGGGTTTTTATTTCTAATGAGGTCGACCAGTTGTCTATTTATTATTTTTTTTACTACGCATCAAGCTGCGCTGCTTGTCTTTGCTCCTGTGTGCTCGCGCACTCTCGCCTTTTCCACTTATTTTTATTTTTGATTTATTTTTTCAATTTAAAAAAAAATACGCATCGTGCTGTGCTGTTTTTGTTTGCTTGAGTGCATTCGCGCGCTCTCGCTTTCTCCACTTTACAATTTTTTTGTTATTATTTATCTATTCCTGAGAGTTTATCTTATTTTTTATTTGTTTATTTAAATGAAGTCGACCACTTGCCTGCCCTTCCTTCCATTATCCGTCACCGAGACAAACTGAACAAAGTTCTGAGGTCGACCTTGTAAAGATAAGGATTCAGGTCTGTCTGCTGTTTACCTTTGCTCCTGCGCGCACTGCCCTTCTCTCCACATTTATGTGTTTGTTTGTTTGTCTATCTAATCTTTTTGGTTTTTATTTCTAATGAGGTCGACCAGTTGTCTATTTATTATTTTTTTTTACTACGCATCAAGCTGCGCTGCTTGTCATTGCTCCTGTGTGCAAGCGCACTCTCGCCTTTTCCACTTATTTTTATTTTTGATTTATTTTGTCAATTTAAAAAAAAATACGCATCGTGCTGTACTGTTTGTGTTTGCTTGAGTGCATTCGCGCGCTCTCGCTTTCTCCACTTTACAATTTTTTTGTTATTATTTATCTATTCCTGAGAGTTTAACTTATTTTTTATTTGTTTATTTAAATGAAGTCGACCAGTTGCCTGCCCTTCCTTCCATTATCCGTCACCGAGACAAACTGAACAAAGTTCTGAGGTCGACCTTGTAAAGATAAGGATTCAGGTCTGTCTGCTGTTTACCTTTGCTCCTGCCCGCACTGCCCTTCTCTCCACATTTATGTGTTTGTTTGTTTGTCTATCTAATCTTTTGGGTTTTTATTTCTAATGAGGTCGACCAGTTGTCTATTTATTATTTTTTTTACTACGCATCAAGCTGCACTGCTTGTCTTTGCACCTGTGTGCTCGCGCACTCTCGCCTTTTCCACTTATTTTTATTTTTGATTTATTTTTGATTTATTTTGTCAATTTTAAAAAAAAATACGCATCGTGCTGTGCTGTTTGTGTTTGCCTGAGTGCATTCGCGCGCTCTCGCTTTCTCCACTTTACAATGTTTTTGTTATTATTTATCTATTCCTGAGAGTTTATCTTATTTTTTATTTGTTTATTTAAATGAAGTCGACCAGTTGCCTGCCCTTCCTTCCATTATCCGTCACCGAGACAAACTGAACAAAGTTCTGAGGTCGACCTTGTAAAGATAAGGATTCAGGTCTGTCTGCTGTTTACCTTTGCTCCTGCGCGCACTGCCCTTCTTTCCACATTTATGTGTTTGTTTGTTTGTCTATCTTTTCTTTTGGGTTTTTATTTCTAATGAGGTCGACCAGTTGACTATTTATTATTTTTTTTACTACGCATCAAGCTGCGCTGCTTGTCTTTGCTCCTGTGTGCTCGCGCACTCTCGCCTTTTCCACTTATTTTTATGTTTGATTTATTTTTGATATATTTTGTCAATTTAAAAAAAAAATACGCATCGTGCTGTGCTGTTTGTGTTTGCTTGAGTGCATTCGCGCGCTCTCGCTTTCTCCACTTTACAATTTTTTTGTTATTATTTATCTATTCCTGAGAGTTTATCTTATTTTTTATTTTTTTATTTAAAAGAAGTCGACCAGTTGCCTGCCCTTCCTTCCATTATCCGTCACCGAGACAAACTGAGCAAAGTTCTGAGGTCGACCTTGTAAAGATAAGGATTCAGGTCTGTCTGCTGTTTACCTTTGCTCCTGCGCGCAATGCCATTCTCTCCACATTTATGTGTTTGTTTGTTTGTCTATCTAATATTATGGGTTTTTATTTCTAATGAGGTCGACCAGTTGTCTATTTATTATTTTTTTTACTACGCATCAAGGTGCGCTGCTTGTCTTTGCTCCTGTGTGCTCGCGCACTCTCGCCTTTTCCACTTATTTTTATTTTTGATTTATTTTTGATATATTTTGTCAATTTAAAAAAAAATACGCATCGTGCTGTGCTGTTTGTGTTTGCTTGAGTGCATTCGCGCGCTCTCGCTTTCTCCACTTTACAATTTTTTGTTATTATTTATCTATTCCTGAGAGTTTACCTTATTTTTTTTTGTTTATTTAAATGACGTCAACCAGTTGCCTGCCCTTCCTTCCATTATCCGTCACCGAGACAAACTGAACAAAGTTCTGAGGTCGACCTTGAAAAGATAAGGATTCAGGTCTGTCTGCTGTTTACCTTTGCTCCTGCGCGCACTGCCCTTCTCTCCACATTGATGTGTTTGTTTGTTTGTCTATCTAATCTTTTGGGTTTTTATTTCTAATGAGGTCTACTAGTTGTCTATTTATTATTTTTTTTACTACGCATCAAGCTGCGCTGCTTGTCTTTGCTCCTGTGTGCTCGTGCACTCTCGCCTTTTCCACTTATTTTTATTTTTGATTTATTTTTTCAATTTAAAAAAAAATACGCATCGTGCTGTGCTGTTTTTGTTTGCTTGAGTGCATTCTCGCGCTCTCGCTTTCTCCACTTTACAATTTTTTTGTTATTATTTAGCTATTCCTGAGAGTTTATCTTATTTTTTATTTGTTTATTTAAATGAAGTCGACCACTTGCCTGCCCTTCCTTCCATTATCCGTCACCGAGAGAAACTGAACAAAGTTCTGAGGTCGACCTTGTAAAGATAAGGATTCAGGTCTGTCTGCTGTTTACCTTTGCTCCTGCGCGCACTGCCCTTCTCTCCACATTTATGTGTTTGTTTGTTTGTCTATCTAATCTTTTGGGTTTTTATTTCTAATGAGGTCGACCAGTTGTCTATTTATTATTTTTTTTACTACGCATCAAGCTGCGCTGCTTGTCTTTGCTCCTGTGTGCAAGCGCACTCTCGCCTTTTCCACTTATTTTTATTTTTGATTTATTTTGTCAATTTAAAAAAAAATACGCATCGTGCTGTGCTGTTTGTGTTTGCTTGAGTGCATTCGCGCGCTCTCGCTTTCTCCACTTTACAATTTTTTTGTTATTATTTATCTATTCCTGAGAGTTTAACTTATTTTTTATTTGTTTATTTAAATGAAGTCGACCAGTTGCCTGCCCTTCCTTCCATTATCCGTCACCGAGACAAACTGAACAAAGTTCTGAGTTCGACCTTGTAAAGATAAGGATTCAGGTCTGTCTGCTGTTTACCTTTGCTCCTGCCCGCACTGCCCTTCTCTCCACATTTATGTGTTTGTTTGTTTGTCTATCTAATCTTTTGGGTTTTTATTTCTAATGAGGTCGACCAGTTGTCTATTTATTATTTTTTTTACTACGCATCAAGCTGCACTGCTTGTCTTTGCACCTGTGTGCTCGCGCACTCTCGCCTTTTCCACTTATTTTTATTTTTGATTTATTTTTGATTTATTTTGTCAATTTAAAAAAAAAATACGCATCGTGCTGTGCTGTTTGTGTTTGCCTGAGTGCATTCGCGCGCTCTCGCTTTCTCCACTTTACAATGTTTTTGTTATTATTTATCTATTCCTGAGAGTTTATCTTATTTTTTATTTGTTTATTTAAATGAAGTCGACCAGTTGCCTACCCTTCCTTCCATTATCCGTCACCGAGACAAACTGAACAAAGTTCTGAGGTCGACCTTGTAAAGATAAGGATTCAGGTCTGTCTGCTGTTTACCTTTGCTCCTGCGCGCACTGCCCATCTCTCCCTATTTATGTGTTTGTTTGTTTGTCTATCTAATCTTTTGGGTTTTTATTTCTAATGAGGTCGACCAGTTGTCTATTTATTATTTTTTTTTACTACGCATCAAGCTGCGCTGCTTGTCTTTGCTCCTGTGTGCTCGTGCACTCTCGCCTTTTCCACTTATTTTTATTTTTGATTTCTTTTTGATTTATTTTGTCAATTTTTAAAAAAATACGCATCGTGCTGTGCTGTTTGTGTTTGCTTGAGTGCATTCGCGCGCTCTCGCTTTCTCCACTTTACAATTTTTTTGTTATTATTTATCTATTCCTGAGAGTTTATCTTATTTTTTATTTGTTTATTTAAATGAAGTCGACCAGTTGCCTGCCCTTCCTTCCATTATCCGTCACCGAGAGAAACTGAACAAAGTTCTGAGGTCGACCTTGTAAAGATAAGGATTCAGGTCTGTCTGCTGTTTACCTTTGCTCCTGCGCGCACTGCCCTTCTCTCCACATTGATGTGTTTGTTTGTTTGTCTATCTAATCTTTTGGGTTTTTATTTCTAATGAGGTCGAGTAGTTGTCTATTTATTATTTTTTTTACTACGCATCAAGCTGCGCTGCTTGTCTTTGCTCCTGTGTGCTCGTGCACTCTCGCGTTTTCCACTTATTTTTATTTTTGATTTATTTTTGATTTATTTTGTCAATTTTAAAAAAAAATAAGCATCGTGCTGTGCTGTTTTGTTTGCTTGAGTGCATTCGCGCGTTCTCGCTTTCTCCACTTTACAATTTTTTGTTATTATTTATCTATTCCTGAGAGTTTATCTTATTTTTTATTTGTTTATTTAAATGAAGTCGACCAGTTGACTGCCCTTCCTTCCATTATCCGTCACCGAGACAAACTGAACAGAGTTCTGAGGTCGACCTTGTAATGATAAGGATTCAGGTCTGTCTGCTGTTTACCTTTGCTCCTGCGCGCACTGCCCTTCTCTCCACATTTATGTGTTTGTTTGTTTGTCTATCTAATCTTTTGGGTTTTTATTTCTAATGAGGTCGACCAGTTGTTTATTTATTATTTTTTTTACTACGCATCAAGCTGCGCTGCTTGTCTTTGCTCCTGTGTGATCGCGCACTCTCGCCTTTTCCACTTATTTTTATTTTTGATTTATTTTTGATTTATTTTGTCAATTTAAAAAAAAATACGCATCGTGCTGTGCTGTTTGTGTTAGCTTGAGTGCATTCGGGCGCTCTCGCTTTCTCCACTTTATAATTTTTTTTGTTATTATTTATCTATTCCTGAGAGTTTATCTTATTTTTTATTTGTTTATTAAAATGAAGTCGACCAGTTGCCTGCCCTTCCTTCCATTATCCGTCACCGAGACAAACTGAACAAAGTTCTGAGGTCGACCTTGTAAAGATAAGGATTCAGGTCTGTCTGCTGTTTACCTTTGCTCCTGCGCGCACTGCCCTTCTCTCCACATTTATGTGTTTGTTTGTTTGTCTATCTAATCTTTTGGGTTTTTATTTCTAATGAGGTCGACCAGTTGTCTATTTATTATTTTTTTTACTACGCATCAAGCTGCGCTGCTTGTCTTTGCTCCTGTGTGCTCGCGCACTCTCGCCTTTTCCACTTATTTTTATTTTTGATTTATTTTTTCAATTTAAAAAAAAATACGCATCGTGCTGTGCTGTTTTTGTTTGCTTGAGTGCATTCGCGCGCTCTCGCTTTCTCCACTTTACAATTTTTTTGTTATTATTTATCTATTCCTGAGAGTTTATCTTATTTTTTATTTGTTTATTTAAATGAAGTCGACCACTTGCCTGCCCTTCCTTCCATTATCCGTCACCGAGAGAAACTGAACAAAGTTCTGAGGTCGACCTTGTAAAGATAAGGATTCAGGTCTGTCTGCTGTTTACCTTTGCTCCTGCCCGCACTGCCCTTCTCTCCACATTTATGTGTTTGTTTGTTTGTCTATCTAATCTTTTGGGTTTTTATTTCTAATGAGGTCGACCAGTTGTCTATTTATTATTTTTTTTACTACGCATCAAGCTGCACTGCTTGTCTTTGCACCTGTGTGCTCGCGCACTCTCGCCTTTTCCACTTATTTTTATTTTTGATTTATTTTTGATTTATTTTGTCAATTTTAAAAAAAAATACGCATCGTGCTGTGCTGTTTGTGTTTGCCTGAGTGCATTCGCGCGCTCTCGCTTTCTCCACTTTACAATGTTTTTGTTATTATTTATCTATTCCTGAGAGTTTATCTTATTTTTTATTTGTTTATTTAAATGAAGTCGACCAGTTGCCTACCCTTCCTTCCATTATCCGTCACCGAGACAAACTGAACAAAGTTCTGAGGTCGACCTTGTAAAGATAAGGATTCAGGTCTGTCTGCTGTTTACCTTTGCTCCTGCGCGCACTGCCCATCTCTCCATATTTATGTGTTTGTTTGTTTGTCTATCTAATCTTTTGGGTTTTTATTTCTAATGAGGTCGACCAGTTGTCTATTTATTATTTTTTTTTACTACGCATCAAGCTGCGCTGCTTGTCTTTGCTCCTGTGTGCTCGTGCACTGTCGCCATTTCCACTTATTTTTATTTTTGATTTCTTTTTGATTTATTTTGTCAATTTTTAAAAAAATACGCATCGTGCTGTGCTGTTTGTGTTTGCTTGAGTGCATTCGCGCGCTCTCGCTTTCTCCACTTTACAATTTTTTTGTTATTATTTATCTATTCCTGAGAGTTTATCTTATTTTTTATTTGTTTATTTAAATGAAGTCGACCAGTTGCCTGCCCTTCCTTCCATTATCCGTCACCGAGAGAAACTGAACAAAGTTCTGAGGTCGACCTTGTAAAGATAAGGATTCAGGTCTGTCTGCTGTTTACCTTTGCTCCTGCGCGCACTGCCCTTCTCTCCACATTTATGTGTTTGTTTGTTTGTCTATCTAATCTTTTGGGTTTTTATTTCTAATGAGGTCGACCAGTTGTCTATTTATTATTTTTTTTTACTACACATAAAGCTGCGCTGCTTGTCTTTGCTCCTGTGTGCTCGCGCACTCTCGCCTTTTCCACTTATTTTTATTTTTGATTTATTTTGTCAATTTAAAAAAAAATACGCATCGTGCTGTGCTGTTTGTGTTTGCTTGAGTGCATTCGCGCGCTCTCGCTTTCTCCACTTTACAATTTTTTGGTTATTATTTATCTATTCCTGAGAGTTTATCTTATTTTTTATTTGTTTATTTAAATGAAGTCGACCAGTTGCCTGCCCTTCCTTCCATTATCCGTCACCGAGACAAACTGAACAAAGTTCTGAGGTCGACCTTGTAAAGATAAGGATTCAGGTCTGTCTGCTGTTTACCTTTGCTCCTGCGCGCACTGCCCTTCTCTCCACATTTATGTGTTTGTTTGTTTGTCTATCTAATCTTTTGGGTTTTTATTTCTAATCAGGTCGACCAGTTGTCTATTTATTATTTTTTTTACTACGCATCAAGCTGTGCTGCTTGTCTTTGCTCCTGTGTGCTCGCGCACTCTCGCCTTTTCCACTTATTTTTATTGTTGATTTATTTTTTATTTATTTTGTCAATTTAAAAAAAAAACGCATCGTGCTGTGCTGTTTGTGTTTGCTTGAGTGCATTCGCGCGCTCTCGCTTTCTCCACTTTACAATTTTTTGTTATTATTTATCTATTCCTTAGAGTTTATCTTATATTTTATTTGTTTATTTAAATGAAGTCGACCAGTTGCCTGCCCTTCCTTCCATTATCCGTCAGCGAGACAAACTGAACAAAGTTCTGAGGTCGACCTTGTAAAGATAAGGATTCAGGTCTGTCTGCTGTTTACCTTTGCTCCTGCGCGCACTGCCCTTCTCTCCACATTTATGTGTTTGTTTGTTTGTCTGTCTAATCTTTTGGGTTTTTATTTCTAATGAGGTCGACCAGTTGTCTATTTATTATTTTTTTTTACTACGCATCAAGCTGCGCTGCTTGTCTTTGCTCCTGTGTGCTCGCGCACTCTCGCCTTTTCCACTTATTGTTATTTTTGATTTATTTTTGATTTATTTTGTCAATATAAAAAAAATACGCATCGTGCTGTGCTGTTTGTGTTTGCTTGAGTGCATTCGCGCGCTCTCGCTTTCTCCACTTTACAATTTTTTGGTTATTATTTATCTATTCCTGAGAGTTTATCTTATTTTTTATTTGTTTATTTAAATGAAGTCGACCAGGTGCCTGCCCTTCCTTCCATTATCCGTCACCGAGACAAACTGAACAAAGTTCTGAGGTCGACCTTGTAAAGATAAGTATTCAGGTCTGTCTGCTGTTTACCTTTGCTCCTGCGCGCACTGCCCTTCTCTCCACATTTATGTGTTTGTTTGTTTGTCTATCTAATCTTTTGGGTTTTTATTTCTAATCAGGTCGACCAGTTGTCTATTTATTATTTTTTTTACTACGCATCAAGCTGCGCTGCTTGTCTTTGCTCCTGTGTGCTCGCGCACTCTCGCCTTTTCCACTTATTTTTATTTTTGATTTATTTTTGATTTATTTTGTCAATTTAAAAAAAATACGCATCGTGCTGTGCTGTTTGTGTTTGCTTGAGTGCATTGGCGCGCTCTCGCTTTCTCCACTTTACAATTTTTGGTTATTATTTATCTATTCCTTAGAGTTTATCTTATATTTTATTTGTTTATTTCAATGAAGTCGACCAGTTGCCTGCCCTTCCTTCCATTATCCGTCACCGAGACAAACTGAACAAAGTTCTGAGGTCGACCTTGTAAAGAAAAGGATTCAGGTCTGTCTGCTGTTTACCTTTGCTCCTGCGCGCACTGCCCTTCTCTCCACATTTATGTGTTTGTTTGTTTGTCTGTCTAATCTTTTGGGTTTTTATTTCTAATGAGGTCGACCAGTTGTCTATTTATTATTTTTTTTTACTACGCATCAAGCTGCGCTGCTTGTCTTTGCTCCTGTGTGCTCGTGCACTCTCGCCTTTTCCACTTATTTTTATTTTTGATTTCTTTTTGATTTATTTTGTCAATTATTAAAAAAATACGCATCGTGCTGTGCTGTTTGTGTTTGCTTGAGTGCATTCGCGCGCTCTCGCTTTCTCCACTTTACAATTTTTTTGTTATTATTTATCTATTCCTGAGAGTTTATCTTATTTTTTATTTGTTTATTTAAATGAAGTCGACCAGTTGCCTGCCCTTCCTTCCATTATCCGTCACCGAGACAAACTGAACAAAGTTCTGAGGTCGACCTTGTAAAGATAAGGATTCAGGTCTGTCTGCTGTTTACCTTTGCTCTTGCGCGCACTGCCCTTCTCTCCACATTTATGTGTTTGTTTGTTTGTCTATCTAATCTTTTGGGCTTTTATTTCTAATCAGGTCGACCAGTTGTCTATTTACTATTTTTTTTACTACGCATCAAGCTGCGCTGCTTGTCTTTGCTCCTGTGTGCTCGCGCACTCTCGCCTTTTCCACTTATTTTTATTTTTGATTTATTTTTTATTTATTTTGTCAATTTAAAAAAGAATACGCATCGTGCTGTGCTGTTTGTGTTTGCTTGAGTGCATTCGCGCGCTCTCGCTTTCTCCACTTTACAATTTTTTTGTTATTATTTATCTATTCCTGAGTGTTTATCTTATTTTTTATTTGTTTATTTAAATGAAGTCGACCAGTTGCCTGCCCTTCCTTCCATTATCCGTCACCGAGACAAACTGAACAAAGTTCTGAGGTCGACCTTGTAAAGATAAGGATTCAGGTCTGTCTGCTGTTTACCTTTGCTCCTGCGCGCACTGCCTTTCTCTCCACATTTATGTGTTTGTTTGTTTGTCTATCTAATCTTTTGGGTTTTTATTTCTAATGAGGTCGACCAGTTGTCTATTTATTATTTTTTTTACTACGCATCAAGATGCGCTGCTTGTCTTTGCTCCTGTGTGCTCGCGCACTCTCGCCTTTTCCACTTATTTTTATTTTTGATTTATTTTTGATTTATTTTATCAATTTAAAAAAATACGCATCGTGCTGTGCTGTTTGTGTTTGCTTGAGTGCATTCGCGCGCTCTCGCTTTCTCCACTTTACAATTTTTTGTTATTATTTATCTATTCCTGAGAGTTTATCTTATATTTTATTTGTTTATTTCAATGAAGTCGACCAGTTTCCTGCCCTTCCTTCCATTATCCGTCACCGAGACAAACTGAACAAAGCTCTGAGGTCGACCTTGTAAAGATAAGGATTCAGGTCTGTCTGCTGTTTACCTTTGCTCCTGCGCGCACTGCCCTTCTCTCCACATTTATGTGTTTGTTTGTTTGTCTATCTAATCTTTTGGGTTTTTATTTCTAATGAGGTCGACCAGTTGTCTATTTATTATTTTTTTTACTACGCATCAAGCTGCGCTGCTTGTCTTTGCTCCTGTGTGCTCGCGCACTCTCGCTTTTTCCACTTATTGTTATTTTTGATTTATTTTTAATTTATTTTGTCAATATAAAAAAATACGCATCGTGCTGTGCTGTTTGTGTTTGCTTGAGTGCATTCGCGCGCTCTCGCTTTCTCCACTTTACAATTTTTTGGTTATTATTTATCTATTCCTGAGAGTTTATCTTATTTTTATTTGTTTATTTAAATGAAGTCGACCAGTTGCCTGCCATTCCTTCCATTATCCCTCACCGAGAGAAACTGAACAAAGTTCTGAGGTCGACCTTGTAAAGATAAGGATTCAGGTCTGTCTGCTTTTTACCTTTGCTCCTGCGCGCACTGCCCATCTCTCCACATTTATGTGTTTGTTTGTTTGTCTATCTAATCTTTTGGGTTTTTATTTCTAATGAGGTCGACCAGTTGTCTATTTATTATTTATTTTACTACGCATCAAGCTGCGCTGCTTGTCTTTGCTCCTGTGTGCTCGCGCACTCTCGCCTTTTCCATTTATTTTTATTTTTGATTTATTTTTGATTTATTTTGTCAATTTAAAAAAAATACGCATCGTGCTGTGCTGTTTGTGTTTGCTTGAGTGCATTGGCGCGCTCTCGCTTTCTCCACTTTACAATTTTTTTGTTATTATTTATCTATTCCTGAGAGTTTATCTTATTTTTTATTTGTTTATTTAAATGAAGTCGACCAGTTGCCTGCCCTTCCTTCCATTATCCGTCACCGAGACAAACTGAACAAAGTTCTGAGGTCGACCTTGTAAAGATAAGGATTCAGGTCTGTCTGCTGTTTACCTTTGCTCCTGCGCGCACTGCCCTTCTCTCCACATTTATGTGTTTGTTTGTTTGTCTATCTAATCTTTTGGGTTTTTATTTCTAATCAGGTCGACCAGTTGTCTATTTATTATTTTTTTTACTACGCATCAAGCTGCGCTGCTTGTCTTTGCTCCTGTGTGCTCGCGCACTCTCGCCTTTTCCACTTATTTTTATTTTTGATTTATTTTTGATTTATTTTGTCAATTTAAAAAAAATACGCATCGTGCTGTGCTGTTTGTGTTTGCTTGAGTGCATTCGCGCGCTCTCGCTTTCTCCACTTTACAATTTTTTGTTATTATTTATCTATTCCTTAGAGTTTATCTTATATTTTATTTGTTTATTTCAATGAAGTCGACCAGTTGCCTGCCCTTCCTTCCATTATCCGTCACCGAGACAAACTGAACAAAGTTCTGAGGTCGACCTTGTAAAGATAAGGATTCAGGTCTGTCTGCTGTTTACCTTTGCTCCTGCGCGCACTGCCCTTCTCTCCACATTTATGTGTTTGTTTGTTTGTCTGTCTAATCTTTTGGGTTTTTATTTCTAATGAGGTCGACCAGTTGTCTATTTATTATTTTTTTTTACTACGCATCAAGCTGCGCTGCTTGTCTTTGCTCATGTGTGCTCGCGCACTCTCGCCTTTTCCACTTATTGTTATTTTTGATTTATTTTTGATTTATTTTGTCAATATAAAAAAAATACGCATCGTGCTGTGCTGTTTGTGTTTGCTTGAGTGCATTCGCGCGCTCTCGCTTTCTCCACTTTACAATTTTTTGGTTATTATTTATCTATTCCTGAGAGTTTATCTTATTTTTTATTTGTTTATTTAAATGAAGTCGACCAGGTGCCTGCCCTTCCTTCCATTATCCTTCACCGAGAGAAACTGAACAAAGTTCTGAGGTCGACCTTGTAAAGATAAGGATTCAGGTCTGTCTGCTGTTTACCTTTGCTCCTGCGCGCACTGCCCTTCTCTCCACATTTATGTGTTTGTTTGTTTGTCTATCTAATCTTTTGGGTTTTTATTTCTAATGAGGTCGACCAGTTGTCTATTTATTATTTTTTTTTACTACGCATCAAGCTGCGCTGCTTGTCTTTGCTCCTGTGTGCTCGCGCACTCTCGCCTTTTCCACTTATTTTTATTTTTGATTTATTTTGTCAATTTAAAAAGAAATACGCATCGTGCTGTGCTGTTTGTGTTTGCTTGAGTGCATTCGCGCGCTCTCGCTTTCTCCACTTTACAATTTTTTTGTTATTATTCATCTATTCCTGAGAGTTTATCTTATTTTTTATTTGTTTATTTAAATGAAGTCGACCAGTTGCCTGCCCTTCCTTCCATTATCCGTCACCGAGACAAACTGAACAAAGTTCTGAGGTCGACCTTGTAAAGAAAAGGATTCAGGTCTGTCTGCTGTTTACATTTGCTCCTGCGCGCACTGCCCTTCTCTCCACATTTATGTGTTTGTTTCTTTGTCTATCTAATCTTTTGGGTTTTTATTTCTATTGAGGTCGACCAGTTGTCTATTTATTATTTTTTTTACTACGCATCAAGCTGGGCTGCTTGTCTTTGCTCCTGTGTGCTCGCGCACTCTCGTCTTTTCCACTTATTTTTATTTTTGATTTATTTTTGATATATTTTGTCAATTTAAAAAAAAATACGCATCGTGCTGTGCTGTTTGTGTTTGCTTGAGTGCATTCGCGCGCTCTCGCTTTCTCCACTTTACAATTTTTTGTTATTATTTATCTATTCCTGAGAGTTTACCTTATTTTTTTTTGTTTATTTAAATGACGTCAACCAGTTGCCTGCCCTTCCTTCCATTATCCGTCACCGAGACAAACTGAACAAAGTTCTGAGGTCGACCTTGAAAAGATAAGGATTCAGGTCTGTCTGCTGTTTACCTTTGCTCCTGCGCGCACTGCCCTTCTCTCCACATTGATGTGTTTGTTTGTTTGTCTATCTAATCTTTTGGGTTTTTATTTCTAATGAGGTCGACTACTTGTCTATTTATTATTTTTTTTACTACGCATCAAGCTGCGCTGCTTGTCTTTGCTCCTGTGTGCTCGTGCACTCTCGCCTTTTCCACTTATTTTTATTTTTGATTTATTTTTGATTTATTTTGTCAATTTTAAAAAAAAATACGCATCGTGCTGTGCTGTTTTGTTTGCTTGAGTGCATTCGCGCGCTCTCGCTTTCTCCACTTTACAATTTTTTGTTATTATTTATCTATTCCTGAGAGTTTATCTTATTTTTTATTTGTTTATTTAAATGAAGTCGACCAGCTGACTGCCCTTCCTTCCATTATCCGTCACCGAGACAAACTGAACAGAGTTCTGAGGTCGACCTTGTAATGATAAGGATTCAGGTCTGTCTGCTGTTTACCTTTGCTCCTGCCCCCACTGCCCTTCTCTCCACATTGATGTGTTTGTTTGTTTGTCTATCTAATCTTTTGGGTTTTTATTTCTAATGAGGTCGACCAGTTGTCTATTTATTATTTTTTTAACTACGCATCAAGCTGCGCTGCTTGTCTTTGCTCCTGTGTGCTCGCGCACTCTCGCCTTTTCCACTTATTTTTATTTTTGATTTATTTTTGATTTATTTTGTCAATTTAAAAAAAAATACGCATCGTGCTGTGCTGTTTGTGTTAGCTTGAGTGCATTCGGGCGCTCTCGCTTTCTCCACTTTATAATTTTTTTGTTATTATTTATCTATTCCTGAGAGTTTATCTTATTTTTTATTTGTTTATTAAAATGAAGTCGACCAGTTGCCTGCCCTTCCTTCCATTATCCGTCACCGAGACAAACTGAACAAAGTTCTGAGGTCGACCTTGAAAAGATAAGGATTCAGGTCTGTCTGCTGTTTACCTTTGCTCCTGCGCGCACTGCCCTTCTCTCCACATTTATGTGTTTGTTTGTTTGTCTATCTAATCTTTTGGGTTTTTATTTCTAATGAGGTCGACCAGTTGTCTATTTATTATTTTTTTTACTACGCATCAAGCTGCGCTGCTTGTCTTTGCTCCTGTGTGCTCGCGCACTCTCGCCTTTTCCACTTATTTTTATTTTTGATTTATTTTTTCAATTTAAAAAAAAATACGCATCATGCTGTGCTGTTTTTGTTTGCTTGAGTGCATTCGCGCGCTCTCGCTTTCTCCACTTTACAATTTTTTTGTTATTATTTATCTATTCCTGAGAGTTTATCTTATTTTTTATTTGTTTATTTAAATGAAGTCGACCACTTGCCTGCCCTTCCTTCCATTATCCGTCACCGAGAGAAACTGAACAAAGTTCTGAGGTCGACCTTGTAAAGATAAGGATTCAGGTCTGTCTGCTGTTTACCTTTGCTCCTGCGCGCACTGCCCTTCTCTCCACATTTATGTGTTTGTTTGTTTGTCTATCTAATCTTTTGGGTTTTTATTTCTAATGAGGTCGACCAGTTGTCTATTTATTATTTTCTTTACTACGCATCAAGCTGCGCTGCTTGTCTTTGCTCCTGTGTGCTCGCCCACTCTCGCCTTTTCCACTTATTTTTATTTTTGATTTATTTTTTATTTATTTTGTCAATTTAAAAAAGAATACGCATCGTGCTGTGCTGTTTGTGTTTGCTTGAGTGCATTCGCGCGCTCTCGCTTTCTCCACTTTACAATTTTTTTGTTATTATTTATCTATTCCTGAGTGTTTATGTTATTTTTTATTTGTTTATTTAAATGAAGTCGACCAGTTGCCTGCCCTTCCTTCCATTATCCGTCACCGAGACAAACTGAACAAAGTTCTGAGGTCGACCTTGTAAAGATAAGGATTCAGGTCTGTCTGCTGTTTACCTTTGCTCCTGCGCGCACTGCCTTTCTCTCCACATTTATGTGTTTGTTTGTTTGTCTATCTAATCTTTTGGGTTTTTATTTCTAATGAGGTCGACCAGTTGTCTATTTATTATTTTTTTAACTACGCATCAAGATGCGCTGCTTGTCTTTGCTCCTGTGTGCTCGCGCACTCTCGCCTTTTCCACTTATTTTTATTTTTGATTTATTTTTGATTTATTTTGTCAATTTAAAAAAAATACGCATCGTGCTGTGCTGTTTGTGTTTGCTTGAGTGCATTCGCGCGCTCTCGCTTTCTCCACTTTACAATTTTTTTGTTATTATTTATCTATTCCTGAGAGTTTATCTTATTTTTTATTTGTTTATTTAAATGAAGTCGACCAGTTGCCTTCCCTTCCTTCCATTATCCGTCACCGAGACAAACTGAACAAAGTTCTGAGGTCGACCTTGTAAAGATAAGGATTCAGGTCTGTCTGCTGTTTACCTTTGCTCCTGCGCGCACTGCCCTTCTCTCCACATTTATGTGTTTGTTTGTTTGTCTATCTAATCTTTTGGGTTTTTATTTCTAATGAGGTCGCCCAGTTGTCTATTTATTATTTTTTTTACTACGCATCAAGCTGCGCTGCTTGTCTTTGCTCCTGTGTGCTCGCGCACTCTCGCCTTTTCAACGTATATTTATTTTTGATTTATTTTTGATTTATTTTGTCAATTTAAAAAAACTACGCATCGTGCTGTGCTGTTTGTTTTTGCTTGAGTGCTTTCGCGCGCTCTCGCTTTCTCCACTTTACAATTTTTTTGTTATTATTTATCTATTCCTGAGAGTTTATCTTATTTTTTATTTGTTTATTTAAATGAAGTCGACCAGTTGCCTGCCCTTCCTTCCATTATCCGTCACCGAGACAAACTGAACAAAGTTCTGAGGTCGACCTTGTAAAGATAAGGATTCAGGTCTGTCTGCTGTTTACCTTTGCTCCTGCGCGCACTGCCCTTCTCTCCACATTTATGTGTTTGTTTGTTTGTCTATCTAATCTTTTGGGTTTTTATTTCTAATGAGGTCGACCAGTTGTCTATTTATTATTATTTTTACTACGCATCAAGCTGCGCTGCTTCTGTTTGCTCCTGTGTGCTCTTGCACTCGCCTTTTCCACTTATTTTTATTTTTGATTTATTTTTGATTTATTTTGTCAATTTAAAAAAAAATACGCATCGTGCTGTGCTGTTTGTGTTTGCTTGAGTGCATTCGCGCGCTCTCGCTTTCTCCACTTTACAATTTTTTTGTTATTATTTATCTATTCCTGAGAGTTTATCTTATTTTTTATTTGTTTATTTAAATGAGGTCGACCAGTTGCCTGCCCTTCCTTCCATTATCCGTCACCGAAACAAACTGAACAAAGTTCTGAGGTCGATCTTGTAAAGATAAGGATTCAGGTCTGTCTGCTGTTTACCTTTACTCCTGCGCGCACTGCCCTTCTCTCCACATTTATGTGTTTGTTTGTTTGTCTATCTAATCTTTTGGGTTTTTATTTATAATGAGGTCGACCAGTTGTCGATTTATTATTTTTTTTACTACGCATCAAGCTGCGCTGCTTTTCTTTGCTCCTGTGTGCTCGCGCACTCTCGCCTTTTCCACTTATTTTTATTTTTGATTTATTTTGTCAATTTAAAAAAAAAATACGCATCGTGCTGTGCTGTTTGTGTTTGCTTGAGTGCATTCGCGCGCTCTCGCTTTCTCCACTTTACAATTTTTTTGTTATTATTTACTATTCCTGAGAGTTTATCTTATTTTTTATTTGTTTATTTAAATGAAGTCGACCAGTTGCCTGCCCTTCCTTCCATTATCCGTCACCGAGACAAACTGAACAAAGTTCTGAGGTCGACCTTGTAAAGATAAGGATTCAGGTCTGTCTGCTGTTTACCTTTGCTTCTGCGCGCACTGCCCTTCTCTCCACATTTATGTGTTTGTTTGTTTGTCTATCTAATCTTTTGGGTTTTTATTTCTAATGAGGTCGACCAGTTGTCTATTTATTATTTTTTTTACTACGCATCATGCTGCGCTGCTTGTCATTGCTCCTGTGTGCTCGCGCACTCTCGCCTTTTCCACTTATTTTTATTTTTGATTTATTTTTGATTTATTTTGTCAATTTAAAAAAAAAATACGCATCGTGCTGTGCTGTTTGTGTTTGCTTGAGTGCATTCGCGCGCTCTCGCTTTCTCCACTTTACAATTTTTTTGTTATTATTTATCTATTCCTGAGAGTTTATCTTATTTTGTATTTGTTTATTTAAATGAAGTCGACCAGTTGCCTGCCCTTCCTTCCATTATCCGTCACCGAGACAAACTGAACAAAGTTCTGAGGTCGACCTTGTAAAGATAAGGATTCAGGTCTGTCTGCTGTTTACCTTTGCTCCTGCGCGCACTGCCCTTCTCTCCACATTTATGTGTTTGTTTGTTTGTCTATCTAATCTTTTGGGTTTTTATATCTAATGAGGTCGCCCAGTTGTCTATTTATTATTTTTTTTACTACGCATCAAGTTGCGCTGCTTGTCTTTGCTCCTGTGTGCTCGCGCACTCTCGCCTTTTCAACTTATATTTATTTTTGATTTATTTTTGATTTATTTTGTCAATTTAAAAAAACTACGCATCGTGCTGTGCTGTTTGTTTTTGCTTGAGTGCTTTCGCGCGCTCTCGCTTTCTCCACTTTACAATTTTTTTGTTATTATTTATCTATTCCTGAGAGTTTATCTTATTTTTTATTTGTTTATTTAAATGAAGTCGACCAGTTGACTGCCCTTCCTTCCATTATCCGTCACCGAGACAAACTGAACAAAGTTCTGAGGTCGACCTTGTAAAGATAAGGATTCAGGTCTGTCTGCTGTTTACCTTTGCTCCTGCGCGCACTGCCCTTCTCTCCACATTTATGTGTTTGTTTGTTTGTCTATCTAATCTTTTGGGTTTTTATTTCTAATGAGGTCGACCAGTTGTCTATTTATTATTATTTTTACTACGCATCATGCTGCGCTGCTTGTCTTTGCTCCTGTGTGCTCGCGCACTCTCGCCTTTTCCACTTATTTTTATTTTTGATTTATTTTTGATTTATTTTGTCAATTTAAAAAAAAAATACGCATCGTGCTGTGCTGTTTGTGTTTGCTTGAGTGCATTCGCGCGCTCTCGCTTTCTCCACTTTACAATTTTTTTGTTATTATTTATCTATTCCTGAGAGTTTATCTTATTTTGTATTTGTTTATTTAAATGAAGTCGACCAGTTGCCTGCCCTTCCTTCCATTATCCGTCACCGAGACAAACTGAACAAAGTTCTGAGGTCGACCTTGTAAAGATAAGGATTCAGGTCTGTCTGCTGTTTACCTTTGCTCCTGCGCGCACTGCCCTTCTCTCCACATTTATGTGTTTGTTTGTTTGTCTATCTAATCTTTTGGGTTTTTATTTCTAATGAGGTCGCCCAGTTGTCTATTTATTATTTTTTTTACTACGCATCAAGCTGCGCTGCTTGTCTTTGCTCCTGTGTGCTCGCGCACTCTCGCCTTTTCAACTTATATTTATTTTTGATTTATTTTTGATTTATTTTGTCAATTTAAAAAAACTACGCATCGTGCTGTGCTGTTTGTTTTTGCTTGAGTGCTTTCGCGCGCTCTCGCTTTCTCCACTTTACAATTTTTTTTGTAATTATTTATCTATTCCTGAGAGTTTATCTTATTTTTTATTTGTTTATTTAAATGAAGTCGACCAGTTGCCTGCCCTTCCTTCCATTATCCGTCACCGAGACAAACTGAACAAAGTTCTGAGGTCGACCTTGTAAAGATAAGGATTCAGGTCTGTCTGCTGTTTACCTTTGCTCCTGCGCGCACTGCCCTTCTCTCCACATTTATGTGTTTGTTTGTTTGTCTATCTAATCTTTTGGGTTTTTATTTCTAATGAGGTCGACCAGTTGTCTATTTATTATTATTTTTACTACGCATCAAGCTGCGCTGCTTCTCTTTGCTCCTGTGTGCTTGCGCACTCGCCTTTTCCACTTATTTTTATTTTTGATTTATTTTTGATTTATTTTGTCAATTTAAAAAAAAATACGCATCGTGCTGTGCTGTTTGTGTTTGCTTGAGTGCATTCGCGCGCTCTCGCTTTCTCCACTTTACAATTTTTTTGTTATTATTTATCTATTCCTGAGAGTTTATCTTATTTTGTATTTGTTTATTTAAATGAAGTCGACCAGTTGCCTGCCCTTCCTTCCATTATCCGTCACCGAGACAAACTGAACAAAGTTCTGAGGTCGACCTTGTAAAGATAAGGATTCAGGTCTGTCTGCTGTTTACCTTTGCTCCTGCGCGCACTGCCCTTCTCTCCACATTTATGTGTTTGTTTGTTTGTCTATCTAATCTTTTGGGTTTTTATATCTAATGAGGTCGCCCAGTTGTCTATTTATTATTTTTTTTACTACGCATCAAGTTGCGCTGCTTGTCTTTGCTCCTGTGTGCTCGCGCACTCTCGCCTTTTCAACTTATATTTATTTTTGATTTATTTTTGATTTATTTTGTCAATTTAAAAAAACTACGCATCGTGCTGTGCTGTTTGTTTTTGCTTGAGTGCTTTCGCGCGCTCTCGCTTTCTCCACTTTACAATTTTTTTGTTATTATTTATCTATTCCTGAGAGTTTATCTTATTTTTTATTTGTTTATTTAAATGAAGTCGACCAGTTGACTGCCCTTCCTTCCATTATCCGTCACCGAGACAAACTGAACAAAGTTCTGAGGTCGACCTTGTAAAGATAAGGATTCAGGTCTGTCTGCTGTTTACCTTTGCTCCTGCGCGCACTGCCCTTCTCTCCACATTTATGTGTTTGTTTGTTTGTCTATCTAATCTTTTGGGTTTTTATTTCTAATGAGGTCGACCAGTTGTCTATTTATTATTATTTTTACTACGCATCATGCTGCGCTGCTTGTCTTTGCTCCTGTGTGCTCGCGCACTCTCGCCTTTTCCACTTATTTTTATTTTTGATTTATTTTTGATTTATTTTGTCAATTTAAAAAAAAAATACGCATCGTGCTGTGCTGTTTGTGTTTGCTTGAGTGCATTCGCGCGCTCTCGCTTTCTCCACTTTACAATTTTTTTGTTATTATTTATCTATTCCTGAGAGTTTATCTTATTTTGTATTTGTTTATTTAAATGAAGTCGACCAGTTGCCTGCCCTTCCTTCCATTATCCGTCACCGAGACAAACTGAACAAAGTTCTGAGGTCGACCTTGTAAAGATAAGGATTCAGGTCTGTCTGCTGTTTACCTTTGCTCCTGCGCGCACTGCCCTTCTCTCCACATTTATGTGTTTGTTTGTTTGTCTATCTAATCTTTTGGGTTTTTATTTCTAATGAGGTCGCCCAGTTGTCTATTTATTATTTTTTTTACTACGCATCAAGCTGCGCTGCTTGTCTTTGCTCCTGTGTGCTCGCGCACTCTCGCCTTTTCAACTTATATTTATTTTTGATTTATTTTTGATTTATTTTGTCAATTTAAAAAAACTACGCATCGTGCTGTGCTGTTTGTTTTTGCTTGAGTGCTTTCGCGCGCTCTCGCTTTCTCCACTTTACAATTTTTTTTGTAATTATTTATCTATTCCTGAGAGTTTATCTTATTTTTTATTTGTTTATTTAAATGAAGTCGACCAGTTGCCTGCCCTTCCTTCCATTATCCGTCACCGAGACAAACTGAACAAAGTTCTGAGGTCGACCTTGTAAAGATAAGGATTCAGGTCTGTCTGCTGTTTACCTTTGCTCCTGCGCGCACTGCCCTTCTCTCCACATTTATGTGTTTGTTTGTTTGTCTATCTAATCTTTTGGGTTTTTATTTCTAATGAGGTCGACCAGTTGTCTATTTATTATTATTTTTACTACGCATCAAGCTGCGCTGCTTCTCTTTGCTCCTGTGTGCTTGCGCACTCGCCTTTTCCACTTATTTTTATTTTTGATTTATTTTTGATTTATTTTGTCAATTTAAAAAAAAATACGCATCGTGCTGTGCTGTTTGTGTTTGGTTGAGTGCATTCGCGCGCTCTCGCTTTCTCCACTTTACAATTTTTTTGTTATTATTTATCTATTCCTGAGAGTTTATCTTATTTTTTATTTGTTTATTTAAATGAGGTCGACCAGTTGCCTGCCCTTCCTTCCATTAACGGTCACCGAAACAAACTGAACAAAGTTCTGAGGTCGATCTTGTAAAGATAAGGATTCAGGTCTGTCTGCTGTTTACCTTTGCTCCTGCGCGCACTGCCCATCTCTCCACATTTATGTGTTTGTTTGTTTGTCTATCTAATCTTTTGGGTTTTTATTTCTAATGAGGTCGACCAGTTGTCGATTTATTATTTTTTTTACTACGCATCAAGCTGCGCTGCTTTTCTTTGCTCCTGTGTGCTCGCGCACTCTCGCCTTTTCCACTTATTTTTATTTTTGATTTATTTTGTCAATTTTAAAAAAAAATACGCATCGTGCTGTGCTGTTTGTGTTTGCTTGAGTGCATTCGCGCGCTCTCGCTTTCTCCACTTTACAATTTTTTTGTTATTATTTACTATTCCTGAGAGTTTATCTTATTTTTTATTTGTTTATTTAAATGAAGTCGACCAGTTGCCTGCCCTTCCTTCCATTATCCGTCACCGAGACAAACTGAACAAAGTTCTGAGGTCGACCTTGTAAAAATAAGGATTCAGGTCTGTCTGCTGTTTACATTTGCTCCTGCTCGCACTGCCCTTCTCTCCACATTTATGTGTTTGTTTGTTTGTCTATCTAATCTTTTGGGTTTTTATTTCTAATGAGGTCGACCTGTTGTCTATTTATTATTTTTTTTACTACGCATCAAGCTGCGCTGCTTGTCTTTGCTCCTGTGTGCTCGCGCACTCTCGCCTTTTCCACTTATTTTTATTTTTGATTTATTTTTGATTTATTTTTTCAATTTAAAAAAAAATACGCATCGTGCTGTGCTGTTTGTGTTTGCTTGAGTGCATTCGCGCGCTCTCGCTTTCTCCACTTTACAATTTTTTTGTTATTATTTATCTATTCCTGAGAGTTTATCTTATTTTTTATTTGTTTATTTAAATGAAGTCGACCAGTTGCCTGCCCTTCCTTCCATTATCTGTCACCGAGACAAACTGAACAAAGTTCTGAGGTCGACCTTGTAAAGATAAGGATTCAGGTCTGTCTGCTGTTTACCTTTGCTTCTGCGCGCACTGCCCTTCTCTCCACATTTATGTGTTTGTTTGTTTGTCTATCTAATCTTTTGGGTTTTTATTTCTAATGAGGTCGACCAGTTGTCTATTTATTATTATTTTTACTACGCATCATGCTGCGCTGCTTGTCTTTGCTCCTGTGTGCTCGCGCACTCTCGCCTTTTCCACTTATTTTTATTTTTGATTTATTTTTGATTTATTTTGTCAATTTAAAAAAAAAATACGCATCGTGCTGTGCTGTTTGTGTTTGCTTGAGTGCATTCGCGCGCTCTCGCTTTCTCCACTTTACAATTTTTTTGTTATTATTTATCTATTCCTGAGAGTTTATCTTATTTTGTATTTGTTTATTTAAATGAAGTCGACCAGTTGCCTGCCCTTCCTTCCATTATCCGTCACCGAGACAAACTGAACAAAGTTCTGAGGTCGACCTTGTAAAGATAAGGATTCAGGTCTGTCTGCTGTTTACCTTTGCTCCTGCGCGCACTGCCCTTCTCTCCACATTTATGTGTTTGTTTGTTTGTCTATCTAATCTTTTGGGTTTTTATTTCTAATGAGGTCGCCCAGTTGTCTATTTATTATTTTTTTTACTACGCATCAAGCTGCGCTGCTTGTCTTTGCTCCTGTGTGCTCGCGCACTCTCGCCTTTTCAACTTATATTTATTTTTGATTTATTTTTGATTTATTTTGTCAATTTAAAAAAACTACGCATCGTGCTGTGCTGTTTGTTTTTGCTTGAGTGCTTTCGCGCGCTCTCGCTTTCTCCACTTTACAATTTTTTTGTAATTATTTATCTATTCCTGAGAGTTTATCTTATTTTTTATTTGTTTATTTAAATGAAGTCGACCAGTTGCCTGCCCTTCCTTCCATTATCCGTCACCGAGACAAACTGAACAAAGTTCTGAGGTCGACCTTGTAAAGATAAGGATTCAGGTCTGTCTGCTGTTTACCTTTGCTCCTGCGCGCACTGCCCTTCTCTCCACATTTATGTGTTTGTTTGTTTGTCTATCTAATCTTTTGGGTTTTTATTTCTAATGAGGTCGACCAGTTGTCTATTTATTATTATTTTTACTACGCATCAAGCTGCGCTGCTTCTCTTTGCTCCTGTGTGCTCGCGCACTCGCCTTTTCCACTTATTTTTATTTTTGATTTATTTTGTCAATTTAAAAAAAAATACGCATCGTGCTGTGCTGTTTGTGTTTGCTTGAGTGCATTCGCGCGCTCTCGCTTTCTCCACTTTACAATTTTTTTGTTATTATTTATCTATTCCTGAGAGTTTATCTTATTTTTTATTTGTTTATTTAAATGAGGTCGACCAGTTGCCTGCCCTTCCTTCCATTAACGGTCACCGAAACAAACTGAACAAAGTTCTGAGGTCGATCTTGTAAAGATAAGGATTCAGGTCTGTCTGCTGTTTACCTTTGCTCCTGCGCGCACTGCCCATCTCTCCACATTTATGTGTTTGTTTGTTTGTCTATCTAATCTTTTGGGTTTTTATTTCTAATGAGGTCGACCAGTTGTCGATTTATTATTTTTTTTACTACGCATCAAGCTGCGCTGCTTTTCTTTGCTCCTGTGTGCTCGCGCACTCTCGCCTTTTCCACTTATTTTTATTTTTGATTTATTTTGTCAATTTTAAAAAAAAATACGCATCGTGCTGTGCTGTTTGTGTTTGCTTGAGTGCATTCGCGCGCTCTCGCTTTCTCCACTTTACAATTTTTTTGTTATTATTTACTATTCCTGAGAGTTTATCTTATTTTTTATTTGTTTATTTAAATGAAGTCGACCAGTTGCCTGCCCTTCCTTCCATTATCCGTCACCGAGACAAACTGAACAAAGTTCTGAGGTCGACCTTGTAAAGATAAGGATTCAGGTCTGTCTGCTGTTTACATTTGCTCCTGCTCGCACTGCCCTTCTCTCCACATTTATGTGTTTGTTTGTTTGTCTATCTAATCTTTTGGGTTTTTATTTCTAATGAGGTCGACCTGTTGTCTATTTATTATTTTTTTTACTACGCATCAAGCTGCGCTGCTTGTCTTTGCTCCTGTGTGCTCGCGCACTCTCGCCTTTTCCACTTATTTTTATTTTTGATTTATTTTTGATTTATTTTTTCAATTTAAAAAAAAATACGCATCGTGCTGTGCTGTTTGTGTTTGCTTGAGTGCATTCGCGCGCTCTCGCTTTCTCCACTTTACAATTTTTTTGTTATTATTTATCTATTCCTGAGAGTTTATCTTATTTTTTATTTGTTTATTTAAATGAAGTCGACCAGTTGCCTGCCCTTCCTTCCATTATCCGTCACCGAGACAAACTGAACAAAGTTCTGAGGTCGACCTTGTAAAGATAAGGATTCAGGTCTGTCTGCTGTTTACCTTTGCTTCTGCGCGCACTGCCCTTCTCTCCACATTTATGTGTTTGTTTGTTTGTCTATCTAATCTTTTGGGTTTTTATTTCTAATGAGGTCGACCAGTTGTCTATTTATTATTATTTTTACTACGCATCATGCTGCGCTGCTTGTCTTTGCTCCTGTGTGCTCGCGCACTCTCGCCTTTTCCACTTATTTTTATTTTTGATTTATTTTTGATTTATTTTGTCAATTTAAAAAAAAAATACGCATCGTGCTGTGCTGTTTGTGTTTGCTTGAGTGCATTCGCGCGCTCTCGCTTTCTCCACTTTACAATTTTTTTGTTATTATTTATCTATTCCTGAGAGTTTATCTTATTTTGTATTTGTTTATTTAAATGAAGTCGACCAGTTGCCTGCCCTTCCTTCCATTATCCGTCACCGAGACAAACTGAACAAAGTTCTGAGGTCGACCTTGTAAAGATAAGGATTCAGGTCTGTCTGCTGTTTACCTTTGCTCCTGCGCGCACTGCCCTTCTCTCCACATTTATGTGTTTGTTTGTTTGTCTATCTAATCTTTTGGGTTTTTATTTCTAATGAGGTCGACCAGTTGTCTATTTATTATTTTTTTTACTACGCATCAAGCTGCGCTGCTTGTCTTTGCTCCTGTGTGCTCGCGCACTCTCGCCTTTTCCACTTATTTTTATTTTTGATTTATTTTTGATTTATTTTGTCAATTTTTAAAAAAATACGCATCGTGCTGTGCTGTTTGTGTTTGCTTGAGTGCATTCGCGCGCTCTCGCTTTCTCCACTTTACAATTTTTTTGTTATTATTTATCTATTCCTGAGAGTTTATCTTATTTTTTTATTTGTTTATTTAAATGAAGTCGACCAGTTGCCTGCCCTTCCTTCCATTATCCGTCACCGAGACAAACTGAACAAAGTTCTGAAGTCGACTTTGTAAAGATAAGGATTCAGGTCTGTCTGCTGTTTACCTTTGCTCCTGCCCGCACTGCCCTTCTCTCCACATTTATGTGTTTGTTTGTTTGTCTATCTAATCTTTTGGGTTTTTATTTCTAATGAGGTCGACCAGTTGTCTATTTATTATTTTTTTTCTACGCATCAAGCTGCGCTGCTTGTCTTTGCTCCTGTGTGCTCGCGCACTCTCGCCTTTTCCACTTATTTTTATTTTTGATTTATTTTTGATTTATTTTGTCAATTTAAAAAAATACGCATCGTGCTGTGCTGTTTGTGTTTGCTTGAGTGCATTCGCGCGCTCTCGCTTTCTCCACTTTACAATTTTTTGTTATTATTTATCTATTCCTGAGAGTTTATCTTATTTTTTATTTGTTTATTTAAATGAAGTCGACCAGTTGCCTGCCCTTCCTTCCATTATCCGTCACCGAGACAAACTGAACAAAGTTCTGAGGTCGACCTTGTAAAGATAAGGATTCAGGTCTGTCTGCTGTTTACCTTTGCTCCTGCGCGCACTGCCCTTCTCTCCACATTTATGTGTTTGTTTGTTTGTCTATCTAATCTTTTGGGTTTTTATTTCTAATGAGGTCGACCAGTTGTCTATTTATTATTTTTTTTACTACGCATCAAGCTGCGCTGCTTGTGTTTGCTCCTGTGTGCTAGCGCACTCTCGCCTTTTCCACTTATTTTTATTTTTGATTTATTTTTGATTTATTTTTTCAATTTAAAAAAAAATACGCATCGTGCTGTGCTGTTTGTGTTTGCTTGAGTGCATTCGCGCGCTCTCGCTTTCTCCACTTTACAATTTTTTTGTTATTATTTATCTATTCCTGAGAGTTTATCTTATTTTTTATTTGTTTATTTAAATGAAGTCGACCAGTTGCCTGCCCTTCCTTCCATTATCCGTCACCGAGACAAACTGAACAAAGTTCTGAGGTCGACCTTGTAAAGATAAGGATTCAGGTCTGTCTGCTGTTTACCTTTGCTTCTGCGCGCACTGCCCTTCTCTCCACATTTATGTGTTTGTTTGTTTGTCTATCTAATCTTTTGGGTTTTTATTTCTAATGAGGTCGACCAGTTGTCGATTTATTATTTTTTTTACTACGCATCATGCTGCGCTGCTTGTCTTTGCTCCTGTGTGCTCGCCCACTCTCGCCTTTTCCACTTATTTTTATTTTTGATTTATTTTTGATTTATTTTGTCAATTTTAAAAAAAATACGCATCGTGCTGTGCTGTTTGTGTTTGCTTGAGTGCATTCGCGCGCTCTCGCTTTCTCCACTTTACAATTTTTTTGTTATTATTTATCTATTCCTGAGAGTTTATCTTATTTTGTATTTGTTTATTTAAATGAAGGCGACCAGTTGCCTGCCCTTCCTTCCATTATCCGTCACCGAGACAAACTGAACAAAGTTCTGAGGTCGACCTTGTAAAGATAAGGATTCATGTCTGTCTGCTGTTTACCTTTGCTCCTGCGCGCACTGCCCTTCTCTCCACATTTATGTGTTTGTTTGTTTGTCTATCTAAACATTTGGGTTTTTATTTCTAATGAGGTCGACCAGTTGTCGATTTATTATTTTTTTTACTACGCATCAAGCTGCGCTGCTTGTCTTTGCTCCTGTGTGCTCGCGCACTCTCGCCTTTTCCACTTATTTGTATTTTTGATTTATTTTTGATTTATTTTGTCAATTTTTAAAAAAAATACGCATCGTGCTGTGCTGTGTGTGTTTGCTTGAGTGCATTCGCGCGCTCTCGCTTTCTCCACTTTACAATTTTTTTTTTATTATTTATCTATTCCTGAGAGTTTATCTTATTTTTTATTTGTTTATTTAAATGAAGTCGACCAGTTGAGTGCCCTTCCTTCCATTATCCGTCACCGAGACAAACTGAACAAAGTTCTGAGGTCGACCTTGTAAAGATAAGAATTCAGGTCTGTCTGCTGTTTAACTTTGCTCCTGCGCGCACTGCCCTTCTCTCCACATTTATGTGTTTGTTTGTTTGTCTACCTAATCTTTTGGGTTTTTATTTCTAATGAGGTCGACCAGTTGTCTATTTATTATTTTTTTTACTACGCATCAAGCTGCGCTGCTTGTCTTTGCTCCTGTGTGCTCGCGCACTCTCGCCTTTTCCACTTATTTTTATTTTTGATTTATTTTTGATTTATTTTGTCAATTTTAAAAAAAATACGCATCGTGCTGTGCTGTTTGTGTTTGCTTGAGTGCATTCGCGCGCTCTCGCTTTCTCCACTTTACAATTTTTTTGTTATTATTTATCTATTCCTGAGAGTTTATCTTATTTTTTATTTGTTTATTTAAATGAAGTCGACCAGTTGCCTGCCCTTCCTTCCATTATCCGTCACCGAGACAAACTGAACAAAGTTCTGAGGTCGACCTTGTAAAGATAAGGATTCAGGTCTGTCTGCTGTTTACCTTTGCTTCTGCGCGCACTGCCCTTCTCTCCACATTTATGTGTTTGTTTGTTTGTCTATCTAATCTTTTGGGTTTTTATTTCTAATGAGGTCGACCAGTTGTCGATTTATTATTTTTTTTACTACGCATCATGCTGCGCTGCTTGTCTTTGCTCCTGTGTGCTCGCGCACTCTCGCCTTTTCCACTTATTTTTATTTTTGATTTATTTTTGATTTATTTTGTCAATTTAAAAAAAAATACGCATCGTGCTGTGCTGTTTGTGTTTGCTTGAGTGCATTCGCGCGCTCTCGCTTTCTCCACTTTACAATTTTTTTGTTATTATTTATCTATTCCTGAGAGTTTATCTTATTTTTTATTTGTTTATTTAAATGAAGTCGACCAGTTGCCTGCCCTTCCTTCCATTATCCGTCACCGAGACAAACTGAACAAAGTTCTGAGGTCGACCTTGTAAAGATAAGGATTCATGTCTGTCTGCTGTTTACCTTTGCTCCTGCGCGCACTGCCCTTCTCTCCACATTTATGTGTTTGTTTGTTTGTCTATCTAAACTTTTGGGTTTTTATTTCTAATGAGGTCGACCAGTTGTCGATTTATTATTTTTTTTACTACGCATCAAGCTGCGCTGCTTGTCTTTGCTCCTGTGTGCTCGCGCACTCTCGCCTTTTCCACTTATTTTTATTTTTGATTTATTTTTGATTTATTTTGTCAATTTTTAAAAAAAATACGCATCTTGCTGTGCTGTTTGTGTTTGCTTGAGTGCATTCGCGCTCTCTCGCTTTCTCCACTTTACAATTTTTTTGTTAATATTTATCTATTCCTTAGAGTTTATCTTATTTTTTATTTGTTTATTTAAATGAAGTCGACCAGTTGCCTGCCCTTCCTTCCATTATCCGTCACCGAGACAAACTGAACAAAGTTCTGAGGTCGACCTTGTAAAGATAAGGATTCAGGTCTGTCTGCTGTTTACCTTTGCTCCTGCGCGCACTGCCCTTCTCTCCACATTTATGTGTTTTTTTGTTTGTCTATCTAATCTTTTGGGTTTTTATTTCTAATGAGGTCGACCAGTTGTCGATTTATTATTTTTTTTACTACGCATCAAGCTGCGCTGCTTGTCTTTGCTCCTGTGTGCTCGCGCACTCTCGCCTTTTCCACTTATTTTTATTTTTGATTTATTTTGTCAATTTTTAAAAAAAATACGCATCGTGCTGTGCTGTTTGTGTTTGCTTGAGTGCATTCGCGCGCTCTCGCTTTCTCCACTTTACAATTTTTTTGTTATTATTTATCTATTCCTGAGAGTTTATCTTATTTTTTATTTGTTTATTTAAATGAAGTCGACCAGTTGCCTGCCCTTCCTTCCATTATCCGTCACCGAGACAAACTGAACAAAGTTCTGAGGTCGACCTTGTAAAGATAAGGATTCAGGTCTGTCTGCTCTTTACCTTTGCTCCTGCGCGCACTGCCCTTCTCTCCACATTTATGTGTTTGTTTGTTTGTCTACCTAATCTTTTGGGTTTTTATTTCTAATGAGGTCGACCAGTTTTCTATTTATTATTTTTTTTACTACGCATCAAGCTGCGCTGCTTGTCTTTGCTCCTGTGTGCTCGCGCACTCTCGCCTTTTCCACTTATTTTTATTTTTGATTTATTTTTGATTTATTTTGTCAATTTACAAAAAAATACGCATCGTGCTGTGCTGTTTGTGTTTGCTTGAGTGCATTCGCGCGCTCTCGCATTCTCCACTTTACAATTTTTTTGTTATTATTTATCTATTCCTGAGAGTTTATCTTATTTTTTATTTGTTTATTTAAATGAAGTCGACCAGTTGCCTGCCCTTCCTTCCATTATCCGTCACCGAAACAAACTGAACAAAGTTCTGAGGTCGATCTTGTAAAGATAAGGATTCAGGTCTGTCTGCTCTTTACCTTTGCTCCTGCGCACACTGCCCTTCTCTCCACATTTATGTGTTTGTTTGTTTGTCTATCTAATCTTTTGGGTTTTTATTTCTAATGAGGTCGACCAGTTGTCTATTTATTATTTTTTTTACTACGCATCAAGCTGCGCTGCTTGTCTTTGCTCCTGTGTGCTCGCACACTCTAGCCTTTTCCACTTATATTTATTTTTGATTTATTTCTGATTTGTTTCGTCAATTCTAAAAAAAAATCCGCATCGTGCTGTGCTGTTTGTGTTTGCTTGAGTGCATTCGCGCGCTCTCGCTTTCTCCACTTTACAATTTTTTTGTTATTATTTATCTATTCCTGAGAGTTTATCTTATTTTTTATTTGTTTATTTAAATGAAGTCGACCAGTTGCCTGCCCTTCCTTCCATTATCCGTCACCGAGACAAACTGAACAAAGTTCTGAGGTCGACCTTGTAAAGATAAGGATTCAGGTCTGTCTGCTGTTTACCTTTGCTCCTGCGCGCACTGCCCTTCTCTCCACATTTATGTGTTTGTTTGTTTGTCTATCTAATCTTTTGGGTTTTTATTTCTAATGAGGTCGACCAGTTGTCTATTTATTATTTTTTTTACTACGCATCAAGCTGCGCTGCTTGTGTTTGCTCCTGTGTGCTAGCGCACTCTCGCCTTTTCCACTTATTTTTATTTTTGATTTATTTTTGATTTATTTTGTCAATTTAAAAAAAAATACGCATCGTGCTGTGCTGTTTGTGTTTGCTTGAGTGCATTCGCGCGCTCTTGCTTTCTCCACTTTACAATTTTTTTGTTATTATTTATCTATTCCTGAGAGTTTATCATATTTTTTATTTGTTTATTTAAATGAAGTCGACCAGTTGCCTGCCCTTCCTTCCATTATCCATCACCGAGACAAACTGAACAAAGTTCTGAGGTCGACCTTGTAAAGATAAGGATTCAGGTCTGTCTGCTGTTTACCTTTGCTCCTGCGCGCACTGCCCTTCTCTCCACATTTATGTGTTTGTTTGTTTGTCTATCTAATCTTTTGGGTTTTTATTTCTAATGAGGTCGACCAGTTGTCTATTTATTATTTTTTTTACTACGCATCAAGCTGCGCTGCTTGTCTTTGCTCCTGTGTGCTCGCGCACTCTCGCCTTTTCCACTTATTTTTATTTTTGATTTATTTTTGATTTATTTTGTCAATTTAAAAAATAATACGCATCGTGCTGTGCTGTTTGTGTTTGCTTGAGTGCATTCGCGCGCTCTCGCTTTCTCCACTTTACAATTTGTTTGTTATTATTTATCTATTCGTGAGAGTTTATCTTATTTTTTATTTGTTTATTTAAATGAAGTCGACCAGTTGCCTGCCCTTCCTTCCATTATCCGTCACCGAGACAAACTGAACAAAGTTCTGAGGTCGACCTTGTAAAAATAAGGATTCAGGTCTGTCTGCTGTTTACATTTGCTCCTGCGCGCACTGCCTTTCTCTCCACATTTATGTGTTTGTTTGTTTGTCTATCTAATCTTTTGGGTTTTTATTTCTAATGAGGTCGACCAGTTGTCTATTTATTATTTTTTTTACTACACATCAAACTTCGCTGCTTGTCTTTGGTCCTGTGTGCTCGCGCACTGTCGCCTTTTCCACTTATTTTTATTTTTGATTTATTTTTGATTTATTTTGTCAATTAAAAAAAATACGCATCGTGCTGTGCTGTTTGTGTTTGCTTGAGTGCATTCGTGCGCTCTCGCTTTCTCCACTTTACAATTTTTTTGTTATTATTTATCTATTCCTGAGAGTTTATCTTATTTTTATTTGTTTATTTAAATGAAGTTGACCAGTTGCCTGCCCTTCCTTCCATTATCCGTCACCGAGACAAACTGAACAAAGTTCTGAGGTCGACCTTGTAAAGATAAGGATTCAGGTCTGTCTGCTGTTTACCTTTGCTCCTGGGCGCACTGCCCTTCTCTCCACATTTATGTGTTTGTTTGTTTGTCTATCTAATCTTTTGGGTTTTTATTTCTAATGAGGTCGACCAGTTGTCTATTTATTATTTTTTTTACTACGCATCAAGCTGCGCTGCTTGTCTTTGCTCCTTTGTGCTCGCGCACTCTCGCCTTTTCCACTTATTTTTATTTTTGATTTATTTTGGATTTATTTTGTCAATTTTTAAAAAAAATACGCATCGTGCTGTGCTGTTTGTGATTGCTTGAGTGCATTCGCGCGCTCTCGCTTTCTCCACTTTACAATTTTTTTGTTATGATTTACTATTCCTGAGAGTTTATCTTATTTTTTATTTGTTTATTTAAATGAAGTCGACCAGTTGCCTGCCCTTCCTTCCATTATCCGTCACCGAGACAAACTGAACAAAGTTCTGAGGTCGACCTTGTAAAGATAAGGATTCAGGTCTGTCTGCTGTTTACCTTTGCTCCTGCGTGCACTGCCCTTCACTCCACATTTATGTGTTTGTTTCTTTGTCTATCTAATCTTTTGGGTTTTTATTTCTAATGAGGTCGACCAGTTCTCTATTTATTATTTTTTTTACTACGCATCAAGCTGCGCTGCTTGTCTTTGCTCCTGTGTGCTCGCGCACTCTCGCCTTTTCCACTTATTTTTATTTTTGATTCATTTTTGATTTATTTTGTCAATTTTAAAAAAAAATACGCATCGTGCTGTGCTGTTTGTGTTTGCTTGAGTGCATTCGCGCGCTCTCGCTTTCTCCACTTTACAATTTTTTTGTTATTATTTATCTATTCCTGAGAGTTTATCTTATTTTTCATTTGTTTATTTAAATGAAGTCGACCAGTTGCCTGCCCTTCCTTCCATTATCCTTCACCGAGACAAACTGAACAAAGTTCTGAGGTCGACCTTGTAAAGATAAGGATTCAGGTCTGTCTGCTGTTTACCTTTGCTCCTGCGCGCACTGCCCTTCTCTCCACATTTATGTGTTTGTTTGTCTATCTAATCTTTTGGGTTTTTATTTCTAATGAGGTCGACCAGTTGTCTATTTATTATTTTTTTTACTACGCATCAAGCTGCGCTGCTTGTGTTTGCTCCTGTGTGCTCGCGCACTCTCGCCTTTTCCACTTATTTTTATTTTTGATTTATTTTTGATTTATTTTTTCAATTTAAAAAAAATACGCATCGTGCTGTGCTGTTTGTGTTTGCTTGAGTGCATTCGCGCGCTCTCGCTTTCTCAACTTTACAATTTTTTTGTTATTATTTTTCTATTCCTGAGAGTTTATCTTATTTTTTATTTGTTTATTTAAATGAAGTCGACCAGTTGCCTGCCCTTCCTTCCACTATCCGTCACCGAGACAAACTGAACAAAGTTCTGAGGTCGACCTTGTAAAGATAAGGATTCAGGTCTGTCTGCTGTTTACCTTTGCTTCTGCGCGCACTGCCCTTCTCTCCACATTTATGTGTTTGTTTGTTTGTCTATCTAATCTTTTGGGTTTTTATTTCTAATGAGGTCGACCATTTGTCTATTTATTATTTTTTTTACTACGCATCAAGCTGCGCTGCTTGTCTTTGCTCCTGTGTGCTCGCGCACTCTCGCCTTTTCCACTTATTTTTATTTTTGATTTATTTTTGATTTATTTTGTCAATTTTAAAAAAAATACGCATCGTGCTGTGCTGTTTGTGTTTGCTTGAGTGCATTCGCGCGCTCTCGCTTTCTCCACTTTACAATTTTTTTGTTATTATTTATCTATTCCTGAGAGTTTATCTTATTTTGTATTTGTTTATTTAAATGAAGTCGACCAGTTGCCTGCCCTTCCTTCCATTATCCGTCACCGAGACAAACTGAACAAAGTTCTGAGGTCGACCTTGTAAAGATAAGGATTCAGGTCTGTCTGCTGTTTACCTTTGCTCCTGCGCGCACTGCCCTTCTCTCCACATTTATGTGTTTGTTTGTTTGTCTATCTAATCTTTTGGGTTTTTATTTCTAATGAGGTCGACCAGTTGTCGATTTATTATTTTTTTTACTACGCATCAAGCTGCGCTGCTTGTCTTTGCTCCTGTGTGCTCGCGCACTCTCGCCTTTTCCACTTATTTTTATTTTTGATTTATTTTTGATTTATTTTGTCAATTTTTAAAAAAAATACGCATCGTGCTGTGCTGTTTGTGTTTGCTTGAGTGCATTCTCGCGCTCTCGCTTTCTCCACTTTACAATTTTTTTGTTATTATTTATCTATTCCTGAGAGTTTATCTTATTTTTTATTTGTTTATTTAAATGAAGTCGACCAGTTGCCTGCCCTTCCTTCCATTATCCGTCACCGAGACAAACTGAACAAAGTTCTGAGGTTGACCTTGTAAAGATAAGGATTCAGGTCTGTCTGCTGTTTACCTTTGCTCCTGCGCGCACTGCCCTTCTCTCCACATTTATGTGTTTGTTTGTTTGTCTACCTAATCTTTTGGGTTTTTATTTCTAATGAGGTCGACCAGTTGTCTATTTATTATTTTTTTTACTACGCATCAAGCTGCGCTGCTTGTCTTTGCTCCTGTGTGCTCGCGCACTCTCGCCTTTTCCACTTATTTTTATTTTTGATTTACTTTGGATTTATTTTGTCAATTTTTAAAAAAAATACGCATCGTGCTGTGCTGTTTGTGATTGCTTGAGTGCATTCGCGCGCTCTCGCTTTCTCCACTTTTCAATTTTTTGTTATTATTTATCTATTCCTGAGAGTATATCTCATTTTTATTTGTTTATTTAAATGAAGTCGACCAGTTGCCTGCCCTTCCTTCCATTATCCGTCACCGAGACAAACTGAACAAAGTTCTGAGGTCGACCTTGTAAAGATAAGGATTCAGGTCTGTCTGCTGTTTACCTTTGCTCCTGCCTGCACTGCCCTTCTCTCCACATTTATGTGTTTGTTTGTTTGTCTATCTAATCTTTTGGGTTTTTATTTCTAATGAGATCGACCAGTTGTCTATTTATTATTTTTTTTACTACGCATCAAGCTGCGCTGCTTGTCTTTGCTCCTGTGTGCTCGCGCACTCTAGCCTTTTCCACTTATATTTATTTTTGATTTATTTTTGATTTGTTTTGTCAATTTTAAAAAAAAATACGCATCGTGCTGTGCTGTTTGTGTTTGCTTGAGTGCATTCGCGCGCTCTGGCTTTCTCCACTTTACAATTTTTTTGTTATTATTTACTATTCCTGAGAGTTTATCTTATTTTTTATTTGTTTATTTAAATGAAGTCGACCAGTTGCCTGCCCTTCCTTCCATTATCCGTCACCGAGACAAACTGAACAAAGTTCTGAGGTCGACCTTGTAAAGATAAGGATTCAGGTCTGTCTGCTGTTTACCTTTGCTCCTGCGCGCACTGCCCTTCACTCCACATTTATGTGTTTGTTTGTTTGTCTATCTAATCTTTTGGGTTTTTATTTCTAATGAGGTCGACCAGTTCTCTATTTATTATTTTTTTTACTACGCATCAAGCTGCGCTGCTTGTCTTTGCTCCTGTGTGCTCGCGCACTCTCGCCTTTTCCACTTATTTTTATTTTTGATTCATTTTTGATTTATTTTGTCAATTTTAAAAAAAAATACGCATCGTACTGTTCTGTTTGTGTTTGCTTGAGTGCATTCGCGCGCTCTCGCTTTCTCCACTTTACAATTTTTTTGTTATTATTTATCTATTCCTGAGAGTTTATCTTATTTTTCATTTGTTTATTTAAATGAAGTCGACCAGTTGCCTGCCCTGCCTTCCATTATCCTTCACCGAGACAAACTGAACAAAGTTCTGAGGTCGACCTTGTAAAGATAAGGATTCAGGTCTGTCTGCTGTTTACCTTTGCTCCTGCGCGCACTGCCCTTCTCTCCACATTTATGTGTTTGTTTGTCTATCTAATCTTTTGGGTTTTTATTTCTAATGAGGTCGACCAGTTGTCTATTTATTATTTTTTTTACTACGCATCAAGCTGCGCTGCTTGTGTTTGCTCCTGTGTGCTCGCGCACTCTCGCCTTTTCCACTTATTTTTATTTTTGATTTATTTTTGATTTATTTTGTCAATTTTTAAAAAAAATACGCATCGTGCTGTGCTGTTTGTGTTTGCTTGAGTGCATTCGCGCGCTCTCGCTTTCTCCACTTTACAATTTTTTTGTTATTATTTATCTATTCCTGAGAGTTTATCTTATTTTGTATTTGTTTATTTAAATGAAGTCGACCAGTTGCCTGCCCTTCCTTCCATTATCCGTCACCGAGACAAACTGAACAAAGTTCTGAGGTCGACCTTGTAAAGATAAGGATTCAGGTCTGTCTGCTGTTTACCTTTGCTTCTGCGCGCACTGCCCTTCTCTCCACATTTATGTGTTTGTTTGTTTGTCTATCTAATCTTTTGGGTTTTTATTTCTAATGAGGTCGACCATTTGTCTATTTATTATTTTTTTTACTACGCATCAAGCTGCGCTGCTTGTCTTTGCTCCTGTGTGCTCGCGCACTCTCGCCTTTTCCACTTATTTTTATTTTTGATTTATTTTTGATTTATTTTGTCAATTTTAAAAAAAATACGCATCGTGCTGTGCTGTTTGTGTTTGCTTGAGTGCATTCGCGCGCTCTCGCTTTCTCCACTTTACAATTTTTTTGTTATTATTTATCTATTCCTGAGAGTTTATCTTATTTTGTATTTGTTTATTTAAATGAAGTCGACCAGTTGCCTGCCCTTCCTTCCATTATCCGTCACCGAGACAAACTGAACAAAGTTCTGAGGTCGACCTTGTAAAGATAAGGATTCAGGTCTGTCTGCTGTTTACCTTTGCTCCTGCGCGCACTGCCCTTCTCTCCACATTTATGTGTTTGTTTGTTTGTCTATCTAATCTTTTGGGTTTTTATTTCTAATGAGGTCGACCAGTTGTCGATTTATTATTTTTTTTACTACGCATCAAGCTGCGCTGCTTGTCTTTGCTCCTGTGTGCTCGCGCACTCTCGCCTTTTCCACTTATTTTTATTTTTGATTTATTTTTGATTTATTTTGTCAATTTTTAAAAAAAATACGCATCGTGCTGTGCTGTTTGTGTTTGCTTGAGTGCATTCGCGCGCTCTCGCTTTCTCCACTTTACAATTTTTTTGTTATTATTTATCTATTCCTGAGAGTTTATCTTATTTTTTATTTGTTTATTTAAATGAAGTCGACCAGTTGCCTGCCCTTCCTTCCATTATCCGTCACCGAGACAAACTGAACAAAGTTCTGAGGTTGACCTTGTAAAGATAAGGATTCAGGTCTGTCTGCTGTTTACCTTTGCTCCTGCGCGCACTGCCCTTCTCTCCACATTTATGTGTTTGTTTGTTTGTCTACCTAATCTTTTGGGTTTTTATTTCTAATGAGGTCGACCAGTTGTCTATTTATTATTTTTTTTACTACGCATCAAGCTGCGCTGCTTGTCTTTGCTCCTGTGTGCTCGCGCACTCTCGCCTTTTCCACTTATTTTTATTTTTGATTTATTTTGGATTTATTTTGTCAATTTTTAAAAAAAATACGCATCGTGCTGTGCTGTTTGTGATTGCTTGAGTGCATTCGCGCGCTCTCGCTTTCTCCACTTTTCAATTTTTTGTTATTATTTATCTATTCCTGAGAGTATATCTCATTTTTTATTTGTTTATTTAAATGAAGTCGACCAGTTGCCTGCCCTTCCTTCCATTATCCGTCACCGAGACAAACTGAACAAAGTTCTGAGGTCGACCTTGTAAAGATAAGGATTCAGGTCTGTCTGCTGTTTACCTTTGCTCCTGCCTGCACTGCCCTTCTCTCCACATTTATGTGTTTGTTTGTTTGTCTATCTAATCTTTTGGGTTTTTATTTCTAATGAGGTCGACCAGTTGTCTATTTATTATTTTTTTTACTACGCATCAAGCTGCGCTGCTTGTCTTTGCTCCTGTGTGCTCGCGCACTCTAGCCTTTTCCACTTATATTTATTTTTGATTTATTTTTGATTTGTTTTGTCAATTTTAAAAAAAAATACGCATCGTGCTGTGCTGTTTGTGTTTGCTTGAGTGCATTCGCGCGCTCTCGCTTTCTCCACTTTACAATTTTTTTGTTATTATTTACTATTCCTGAGAGTTTATCTTATTTTTTATTTGTTTATTTAAATGAAGTCGACCAGTTGCCTGCCCTTCCTTCCATTATCCGTCACCGAGACAAACTGAACAAAGTTCTGAGGTCGACCTTGTAAAGATAAGGATTCAGGTCTGTCTGCTGTTTACCTTTGCTCCTGCGCGCACTGCCCTTCTCTCCACATTTATGTGTTTGTTTGTTTGTCTATCTAATCTTTTGGGTTTTTATTTCTAATGAGGTCGACCAGTTGTCTATTTATTATTTTTTTTACTACGCATCAAGCTGCGCTGCTTGTGTTTGCTCCTGTGTGCTCGCGCACTCTCGCCTTTTCCACTTATTTTATTTTTGATTCATTTTTGATTTATTTTGTCAATTTTAAAAAAAAATACGCATCGTGCTGTGCTGTTTGTGTTTGCTTGAGTGCATTCGCGCGCTCTCGCTTTCTCCACTTTACAATTTTTTTGTTATTATTTATCTATTCCTGAGAGTTTATCTTATTTTTTATTTGTTTATTTAAATGAAGTCGACCAGTTGCCTGCCCTTCCTTCCATTATCCGTCACCGAGACAAACTGAACAAAGTTCTGAGGTCGACCTTGTAAAGATAAGGATTCAGGTCTGTCTGCTGTTTACCTTTGCTCCTGCCCGCACTGCCCTTCTCTCCACATTTATGTGTTTGTTTGTTTGTCTATCTAATCTTTTGGGTTTTTATTTCTAATGAGGTCGACCAGTTGTCTATTTATTATTTTTTTTACTACGCATCAAGCTGCGCTGCTTGTGTTTGCTCCTGTGTGCTAGCGCACTCTCGCCTTTTCCACTTATTTTTATTTTTGATTTATTTTTGATTTATTTTTTCAATTTAAAAAAAAATACGCATCGTGCTGTGCTGTTTGTGTTTGCTTGAGTGCATTCGCGCGCTCTCGCTTTCTCCACTTTACAATTTTTTTGTTATTATTTATCTATTCCTGAGAGTTTATCTTATTTTTTATTTGTTTATTTAAATGAAGTCGACCAGTTGCCTGCCCTTCCTTCCATTATCCGTCACCGAGACAAACTGAACAAAGTTCTGAGGTCGACCTTGTAAAGATAAGGATTCAGGTCTGTCTGCTGTTTACCTTTGCTCCTGCGCGCACTGCCCTTCTCTCCACATTTATGTGTTTGTTTGTTTGTCTATCTAATCTTTTGGGTTTTTATTTCTAATGAGGTCGACCAGTTGTCGATTTATTATTTTTTTTACTACGCATCAAGCTGCGCTGCTTGTCTTTGCTCCTGTGTGCTCGCGCACTCTCGCCTTTTCCACTTATTTTTATTTTTGATTTATTTTTGATTTATTTTGTCAATTTTTAAAAAAAATACGCATCGTGCTGTGCTGTTTGTGTTTGCTTGAGTGCATTCGCGCGCTCTCGCTTTCTCAACTTTACAATTTTTTTTGTTATTATTTATCTATTCCTGAGAGTTTATCTTATTTTTTATTTGTTTATTTAAATGAAGTCGACCAGTTGCCTGCCCTTCCTTCCATTATCCGTCACCGAGACAAACTGAACAAAGTTCTGAGGTTGACCTTGTAAAGATAAGGATTCAGGTCTGTCTGCTGTTTACCTTTGCTCCTGCGCGCACTGCCCTTCTCTCCACATTTATGTGTTTGTTTGTTTGTCTACCTAATCTTTTGGGTTTTTATTTCTAATGAGGTCGACCAGTTGTCTATTTATTATTTTTTTTACTACGCATCAAGCTGCGCTGCTTGTCTTTGCTCCTGTGTGCTCGCGCACTCTCGCCTTTTCCACTTATTTTTATTTTGGATTTATTTTGGATTTATTTTGTCAATTTTTTAAAAAAAATACGCATCGTGCTGTGCTGTTTGTGATTGCTTGAGTGCATTCGCGCGCTCTCGCTTTCTCCACTTTTCAATTTTTTGTTATTATTTATCTATTCCTGAGAGTATATCTCATTTTTTATTTGTTTATTTAAATGAAGTCGACCAGTTGCCTGCCCTTCCTTCCATTATCCGTCACCGAGACAAACTGAACAAAGTTCTGAGGTCGACCTTGTAAAGATAAGGATTCAGGTCTGTCTGCTGTTTACCTTTGCTCCTGCCTGCACTGCCCTTCTCTCCACATTTATGTGTTTGTTTGTTTGTCTATCTAATCTTTTGGGTTTTTATTTCTAATGAGGTCGACCAGTTGTCTATTTATTATTTTTTTTACTACGCATCAAGCTGCGCTGCTTGTCTTTGCTCCTGTGTGCTCGCGCACTCTAGCCTTTTCCACTTATATTTATTTTTGATTTATTTTTGATTTGTTTTTGTCAATTTTAAAAAAAAATACGCATCGTGCTGTGCTGTTTGTGTTTGCTTGAGTGCATTCGCGCGCTCTCGCTTTCTCCACTTTACAATTTTTTTGTTATTATTTACTATTCCTGAGAGTTTATCTTATTTTTTATTGTTTATTTAAATGAAGTCGACCAGTTGCCTGCCCTTCCTTCCATTATCCGTCACCGAGACAAACTGAACAAAGTTCTGAGGTCGACCTTGTAAAGATAAGGATTCAGGTCTGTCTGCTGTTTACCTTTGCTCCTGCGCGCACTGCCCTTCTCTCCACATTTATGTGTTTGTTTGTTGTCTATCTAATCTTTTGGGTTTTTATTTCTAATGAGGTCGACCAGTTGTCTATTTATTATTTTTTTTTACTACGCATCAAGCTGCGCTGCTTGTGTTTGCTCCTGTGTGCTCGCGCACTCTCGCCTTTTCCACTTATTTTTATTTTTGATTCATTTTTGATTTATTTTGTCAATTTTAAAAAAAAATACGCATCGTGCTGTGCTGTTTGTGTTTGCTTGAGTGCATTCGCGCGCTCTCGCTTTCTCCACTTTACAATTTTTTTGTTATTATTTATCTATTCCTGAGAGTTTATCTTATTTTTTATTTGTTTATTTAAATGAAGTCGACCAGTTGCCTGCCCTTCCTTCCATTATCCGTCACCGAGACAAACTGAACAAAGTTCTGAGGTCGACCTTGTAAAGATAAGGATTCAGGTCTGTCTGCTGTTTACCTTTGCTCCTGCGCGCACTGCCCCTTCTCTCCACATTTATGTGTTTGTTTGTTTGTCTATCTAATCTTTTGGGTTTTTATTTCTAATGAGGTCGACCAGTTGTCTATTTATTATTTTTTTACTACGCATCAAGCTGCGCTGCTTGTGTTTGCTCCTGTGTGCTAGCGCACTCTCGCCTTTTCCACTTATTTTTATTTTTGATTTATTTTTGATTTATTTTTTCAATTTAAAAAAAAATACGCATCGTGCTGTGCTGTTTGTGTTTGCTTGAGTGCATTCGCGCGCTCTCGCTTTCTCCACTTTACAATTTTTTTGTTATTATTTATCTATTCCTGAGAGTTTATCTTATTTTTTATTTGTTTATTTAAATGAAGTCGACCAGTTGCCTGCCCTTCCTTCCATTATCCGTCACCGAGGACAAACTGAACAAAGTTCTGAGGTCGACCTTGTAAAGATAAGGATTCAGGTCTGTCTGCTGTTTACCTTTGCTTCTGCGCGCACTGCCCTTCTCTCCACATTTATGTGTTTGTTTGTTTGTCTATCTAATCTTTTGGGTTTTTATTTCTAATGAGGTCGACCAGTTGTCGATTTATTATTTTTTTTACTACGCATCATGCTGCGCTGCTTGTCTTTGCTCCTGTGTGCTCGCCCACTCTCGCCTTTTCCACTTATTTTTATTTTTGATTTATTTTTGATTTATTTTGTCAATTTTAAAAAAAATACGCATCGTGCTGTGCTGTTTGTGTTTGCTTGAGTGCATTCGCGCGCTCTCGCTTTCTCCACTTTACAATTTTTTTGTTATTATTTATCTATTCCTGAGAGTTTATCTTATTTTGTATTTGTTTATTTAAATGAAGGCGACCAGTTGCCTGCCCTTCCTTTCCATTATCCGTCACCGAGACAAACTGAACAAAGTTCTGAGGTCGACCTTGTAAAGATAAGGATTCATGTCTGTCTGCTGTTTACCTTTGCTCCTGCGCGCACTGCCCTTCTCTCCACATTTATGTGTTTGTTTGTTTGTCTATCTAAACATTTGGGTTTTATTTCTAATGAGGTCGACCAGTTGTCGATTTATTATTTTTTTTACTACGCATCAAGCTGCGCTGCTTGTCTTTGCTCCTGTGTGCTCGCGCACTCTCGCCTTTTCCACTTATTTGTATTTTTGATTTATTTTTGATTTATTTTGTCAATTTTTAAAAAAATACGCATCGTGCTGTGCTGTGTGTGTTTGCTTGAGTGCATTCGCGCGCTCTCGCTTTCTCCACTTTACAATTTTTTTTTTATTATTTATCTATTCCTGAGAGTTTATCTTATTTTTTATTTGTTTATTTAAATGAAGTCGACCAGTTGAGTGCCCTTCCTTCCATTATCCGTCACCGAGACAAACTGAACAAAGTTCTGAGGTCGACCTTGTAAAGATAAGAATTCAGGTCTGTCTGCTGTTTAACTTTGCTCCTGCGCGCACTGCCCTTCTCTCCACATTTATGTGTTTGTTTGTTTGTCTACCTAATCTTTTGGGTTTTTATTTCTAATGAGGTCGACCAGTTGTCTATTTATTATTTTTTTTACTACGCATCAAGCTGCGCTGCTTGTCTTTGCTCCTGTGTGCTCGCGCACTCTCGCCTTTTCCACTTATTTTTATTTTTGATTTATTTTTGATTTATTTTGTCAATTTTAAAAAAAATACGCATCGTGCTGTGCTGTTTGTGTTTGCTTGAGTGCATTCGCGCGCTCTCGCTTTCTCCACTTTACAATTTTTTTTGTTATTATTTATCTATTCCTGAGAGTTTATCTTATTTTTTATTTGTTTATTTAAATGAAGTCGACCAGTTGCCTGCCCTTCCTTCCATTATCCGTCACCGAGACAAACTGAACAAAGTTCTGAGGTCGACCTTGTAAAGATAAGGATTCAGGTCTGTCTGCTGTTTACCTTTGCTTCTGCGCGCACTGCCCTTCTCTCCACATTTATGTGTTTGTTTGTTTGTCTATCTAATCTTTTGGGTTTTTATTTCTAATGAGGTCGACCAGTTGTCGATTTATTATTTTTTTTTACTACGCATCATGCTGCGCTGCTTGTCTTTGCTCCTGTGTGCTCGCGCACTCTCGCCTTTTCCACTTATTTTTATTTTTGATTTATTTTTGATTTATTTTGTCAATTTAAAAAAAAATACGCATCGTGCTGTGCTGTTTGTGTTTGCTTGAGTGCATTCGCGCGCTCTCGCTTTCTCCACTTTACAATTTTTTTGTTATTATTTATCTATTCCTGAGAGTTTATCTTATTTTTTATTTGTTTATTTAAATGAAGTCGACCAGTTGCCTGCCCTTCCTTCCATTATCCGTCACCGAGACAAACTGAACAAAGTTCTGAGGTCGACCTTGTAAAGATAAGGATTCATGACTGTCTGCTGTTTACCTTTGCTCCTGCGCGCACTGCCCTTCTCTCCACATTTATGTGTTTGTTTGTTTGTCTATCTAAACTTTTGGGTTTTTATTTCTAATGAGGTCGACCAGTTGTCGATTTATTATTTTTTTTACTACGCATCAAGCTGCGCTGCTTGTCTTTGCTCCTGTGTGGTCGCGCACTCTCGCCTTTTCCACTTATTTTTATTTTGATTTATTTTTGATTTATTTTGTCAATTTTAAAAAAATACGCATCTTGCTGTGCTGTTTGTGTTTGCTTGAGTGCATTCGCGCTCTCTCGCTTTCTCCACTTTACAATTTTTTTGTTAATATTTATCTATTCCTTAGAGTTTATCTTATTTTTTATTTGTTTATTTAAATGAAGTCGACCAGTCGCCTGCCCTTCCTTCCATTATCCGTCACCGAGACAAACTGAACAAAGTTCTGAGGTCGACCTTGTAAAGATAAGGATTCAGGTCTGTCTGCTGTTTACCTTTGCTCCTGCGCGCACTGCCCTTCTCTCCACATTTATGTGTTTTTTTTGTTTGTCTATCTAATCTTTTGGGTTTTTAT
>NW_025958403.1:0-43787 GCF_023159225.1 Perognathus longimembris pacificus | reverse complement strand
AATATCTCCACTGAGAATAAGAAAAGCAGTAGCTTAATAAATTAAGTACTTCCTGGTATGGTTACTGTACTGGTAACTCCCCAAAAGAATCGGGATTGTGGTGAGGGAAGAGAGAAAAAAGCTCATTTAGGACCTGCACTTACGAAGGGGGTAGGCAGCTGTATATCAGGGAGTATCGCTTCTGAGAATAAAAACAGCTGGAGCTTGTTAAGGTAATTACACAGGGGAAAGGATAATGTACTGGGAACTCCTCAGAAGAATCTGATTCGTGGTGAGGGGAGAGAGATAAAAGCTCATTTAGGAACGACATGAAAATGCTGCATACGTAGCTGTTTATCAGTAAATATCTCCACTGAGATTAAGAAAAGCAGTAGCTTAATAAATTAAGTACTTCCTGGTATGGATACTGTACTGGTAACTCCCCAAAAGAATCTGGATTGTGGTGAGGGAACAGAGAAAAAAGCTCATTTAGGAACGACATGAACATGCTGCGTAGGTAGCTGTTTATCAGTAAATATCTCCACTGAGATTAAGAAAAGCAGTAGCTTAATAAATTAAGTACTTCCTGGTATGGTTACTGTACTGGTAACTCCCCAAAAGATTCTGGATTGTGGTGAGGGAACAGAGAAACAAGCTCATTTAGGACCTGCACTTACGAAGGGGGTAGGCAGCTGTATATCAGGGAGTAAACCTTCTGAGAATAAAAAACAGCTGGAGCTTGTTAAGGTAATTACACAGGGGAAAGGATAATGTACTGGGAACTCCTCAGAAGAATCTGATTTGTGGTGAGGGGAGAGAGATAAAAGCTCATTTAGGAACGAGATGAACATGCTGCGTAGGTAGCTGTTTATCAGTAAATATCTCCACTGAGATTAAGAAAAGCAGTAGCTTAATAAATTAAGTACTTCCTCGTATGGTTACTGTAATGGTAACTCCCCAAAAGAATCTGGATTTGCTGAGGGAACAGAGAAAAATCTCATTTAGGACCTGCACTTACGAAGGGGTAGGCAGCTCTATATCAGGGAGTAAACCTTCTGAGAATAAAAACAGCTGGAGCTTGTTAAGGTAATTACACAGGGGAAAGGATAATGTACTGGGAACTCCTCTGAAGAAGCTGATTTGTGGTGAGGGGAGAGAGATAAAAGCTCATTTAGGAACGACATGAACATGCTGCGTAGGTAGCTGTTTATCAGTAAATATCTCCACTGAGATTAAGAAAAGCAGTAGCTTAATAAATTAGTACTTCCTGGTATGGTTACTGTACTGGTAACTCCCCAAAAGAATCTGGATTGTGGTGAGGGAACAGAGAAAAAAGCTCATTTAGGACATGCACTTACGAAGGGGGTAGGCAGCTGTATATCAGTGAGTAAACCTTCTGAGAAAAAAAACAGCTGGAGCTTGTTAAGGTAATTACACAGGGGAAAGGATAATGTACTGGGAACTCCTCAGAAGAATCTGATTCGTGGTGAGGGGAGAGAGATAAAAGCTCATTTAGGAACGACATGAACATGCTGCATACGTAGCTGTTTATCAGTAAATATCTCCACTGAGATTAAGAAAAGCAGTAGCTTAATAAATTAAGTACTTCCTGGTATGGATACTGTACTGGTAACTAACAAAAGAATCGGGATTGTGGTGAGGGAACAGAGAAAAGAGCTCATTTAGGAACGACATGAATATGCTGCGTAGGTAGCTGCTTATCAGTAAATATCTCCACTGAGATTAAGAAAAGCAGTAGCTTAATAAATTAAGTACTTCCTGGTATGGTTACTGTACTGGTAACTCCCCAAAAGAATCTGGATTTTTGTGAGGGAACAGAGAAAAAAGCTCATTTAGGACCTGCACTTACGAAGGGGGTAGGCAGCTGTATATCAGGGAGTAAACCTTCTGAGAATAAAAACAGCTGGAGCTTGTTAAGGTAATTACACAGGGGAAAGGATAATGTCCTCGGAACTCCTCAGAAGAATCTGATTTGTCGTGAAAGGAGAGAGATAAAAGCTCATTTAGGAACGACATGAACATGCTGGGTAGGTAGCTGTTTATCACTAAATATCTCCACTGAGATTAAGAAAAGCAGTAGCTTAATAAATTAAGTACTTCCTGGTATGGTTACTGTACTGGTAACTCCCCAAAAGAATTTGGATTGTGGTGAGGGAACAGAGAATAAAGCTCATTTAGGACCTGCACTTACGTAGGGGGTAGGCAGCTGTATATCAGGGAGTAAACCTTCTGAGAATAAAAACAGCTGGAGCTTGTTAAGGTAATTACACAGGGGAAAGGATAATGTACTGGGAACTCCTCAGAAGAATCTGATTTGTGGTGAGGGGAGAGAGATAAAAGCTCATTTAGGAACGAGATGAACATGCTGCGTAGGTAGCTGTTTATCAGTAAATATCTCCACTGAGATTAAGAAAAGCAGTAGCTTAATAAATTAAGTACTTCCTGGTATGGTTACTGTAATGGTAACTCCCCAAAAGAATCTGGATTTGCTGAGGGAACAGAGAAAAAGCTCATTTAGGACCTGCACTTACGAAGGGGGTAGGCAGCTCTATATCAGGGAGTAAACCTTCTGAGAATAAAAACAGCTGGAGCTTGTTAAGGTAATTACACAGGGGAAAGGATAATGTACTGGGAACTCCTCTGAAGAAGCTGATTTGTGGTGAGGGGAGAGAGATAAAAGCTCATTTAGGAACGACATGAACATGCTGCGTAGGTAGCTGTTTATCAGTAAATATCTCCACTGAGATTAAGAAAAGCAGTAGCTTAATAAATTAAGTACTTCCTGGTATGGTTACTGTACTGGTAACTCCCCAAAAGAATCTGGATTGTGGTGAGGGAACAGAGAAAAAAGCTCATTTAGGACCTGCACCTTACGAAGGGGGTAGGCAGCTGTATATCAGTGAGTAAACCTTCTGAGAAAAAAAACAGCTGGGGCTTGTTAAGGTAATTACACAGGGGAAAGGATAATGTACTGGGAACTCCTCAGAAGAATCTGATTCGTGGTGACGGGAGAGAGATAAAAGCTCATTTAGGAACGACATGAACATGCTGCATACGTAGCTGTTTATCAGTAAAATATCTCCACTGAGATTAAGAAAAGCAGTAGCTTAATAAATTAAGTACTTCCTGGTATGGATACTGTACTGGTAACTAACAAAAGAATCGGGATTGTGGTGAGGGAACAGAGAAAAGAGCTCATTTAGGAACGACATGAATATGCTGCGTAGGTAGCTGCTTATCAGTAAATATCTCCACTGAGATTAAGAAAAGCAGTAGCTTAATAAATTAAGTACTTCCTGGTATGGTTACTGTACTGGTAACTCCCCAAAAGAATCTGGATTTTTGTGAGGGAACAGAGAAAAAAAGCTCATTTAGGACCTGCACTTACGAAGGGGGTAGGCAGCTGTATATCAGGGAGTAAACCTTCTGAGAATAAAAACAGCTGGAGCTTGTTAAGGTAATTACACAGGGGAAAGGATAATGTCCTCGGAACTCCTCAGAAGAATCTGATTTGTCGTGAAGGGAGAGAGATAAAAGCTCATTTAGGAACGACATGAACATGCTGCGTAGGTAGCTGTTTATCACTAAATATCTCCACTGAGATTAAGAAAAGCAGTAGCTTAATAAATTAAGTACTTCCTGGTATGGTTACTGTACTGGTAACTCCCCAAAAGAATTTGGATTGTGGTGAGGGAACAGAGAATAAAGCTCATTTAGGACCTGCACTTACGTAGGGGGTAGGCAGCTGTATATCAGGGAGTAAACCTTCTGAGAATAAAAACAGCTGGAGCTTGTTAAGGTAATTACACAGGGGAAAGGATAATGTACTGGGAACTCCTCAGAAGAATCTGATTTGTGGTGGGGGGAGAGAGATAAAATCTCATTTAGGAACGACATGAACATGCTGCATACGTAGGCTGTTTATCAGTAAATATCTCCACTGAGATTAAGAAAAGCAGTAGCTCAATAAATTAAGTACTTCCTGGTATGGATACTGTACTGGTAACTCCCCAAAAGAATCTGGATTGTGGTGAGGGAACAGAGAATAAAGCTGTTTTAGGCCCTGCAGTTATGAAGGGGGTAGGCAGCTGTATATCAGGGAGTAAACCTTCTGAGAATAAAAACAGCTGGAGCTTGTTAAGGTAATTACACAGGGGAAAGGATAATGTACTGTAACTCCTCAGAAGAATCTGATTTGTGGTGAGGGGAGAGAGACAAAAGCTCATTTAGGAACGATATGAACATGCTGCGTAGGTAGTGGTTTATCAGTAAATATCTCCACTGAGATTAAGAAAAGCAGTAGCTTAATAAATTAAGTACTTCCTGGTATGGTTACTGTACTGGTAACTCCCCAAAAGAATCGGGATTGTGGTGAGGGAAGAGAGAAAAAAGCTCACTTAGGACCTGCACTAACGAAGGGGGTAGGCAGCTGTATATCAGGGAGTATCGCTTCTGAGAATAAAAACAGCTGGAGCTTGTTAAGGTAATTACACAGGGGAAAGGATAATGTACTGGGAACTCCTCAGAAGAATCTGATTCGTGGTGAGGCGAGAGAGATAAAAGCTCATTTAGGAACGACATGAAAATGCTGCATACATAGCTGTTTATCAGTAAATATCTCCACTGAGATTAAGAAAAGCAGTAGCTTAATAAATTAAGTACTTCCTGGTATGGATACTGTACTGGTAACTCCCCAAAAGAATCTGGATTGTGGTGAGGGAACAGAGAAAAAAGCTCATTTAGGAACGACATGAACATGCTGCGTAGGTAGCTGCTTATCAGTAAATATCTCCACTGAGATTAAGAAAAGCAGTAGCTTAATAAATTAAGTACTTCCTGGTATGGTTACTGTACTGGTAACTCCCAAAAGAATCTGGATTTTTGTGAGGGAAGAGAGAAAAAAGCTCATTTAGGACCTGCACTTACGAAGGGGGTAGGCAGCTGTATATCAGGGAGTAAACCTTCTGAGAATACAAACAGCTGGAGCTTGTTAAGGTAATTACACAGGGGAAAGGATAATGTACTGGGATCTCCTCAGAAGAATCTGATTTGTGGTGAGTGGAGAGAGATAAAATCTCATTTAGGAACGACATGAACATGCTGCATACGTTCCTGTTTATCAGTAAATATCTCCACTGAGATTAAGAAAAGCAGTAGCTTAATAAATCAAGTACTTCCTGGTATGGATACTCTACTGGTAACTCCCCAAAAGAATCTGGATTGTGGTGAGGGAACAGAGAAAAAAGCTCATTTAGGAACGACATGAACATGCTGCGTAGGTAGCTGTTTATCAGTAAATATCTCCACTGAGATTAAGAAAAGCAGTAGCTTAATAAATTAAAAACTTCCTGGTATGGTTACTGTACTGGTAACTCCCCAAAAGAATCTGGATTGTGGTGAGGGAAACAGAGAAAAAAGCTCATTTAGGACCTGCACTTACGAAGGTGTTAGGCAGCTGTATATCAGGAATTATCGCTTCTGAGAATAAAAACAGCTGGAGCTTGTTAAGGTAATTACACAGGGGAAAGGATAATGTACTGGGAACTCCTCAGAAGAATCTGATTTGTGGTGAGTGGAGAGAGATAAAAGCTCATTTAGGAACGACATGAACATGCTGCATACGTAGCTGTTTATCAGTAAATATCTCCACTGAGATTAAGAAAAGCAGTAGCTTAATAAATTAAGTACTTCCTGGTATGGATACTGTACTGGTAACTCCCCAAAAGAATCTGGATTGTGGTGAGGGAACAGAGAAAAAAGCTCATTTAGGAACGACATGAACATGCTGCGTAGGTAGCTGCTTATCAGTAAATATCTCCACTGAGATTAAGAAAAGCAGTAGCTTAATAAATTAAATACTTCCTGGTATGGTTACTGTACTGGTAACTCCCCAAAAGAATCTGGATTTTCGTGAGGGAACAGAGAAAAAAGCTCATTTAGGACCTGCACTTACGAAGGGGGTAGGCAGCTGTATATCAGGGAGTAAACCTTCTGAGAATAAAAACAGCTGGAGCTTGTTAAGGTAATTACACAGGGGAAAGGATAATGTACTGGGAACTCCTCAGAAGAATCTGATTTGTGGTGAGGGGAGAGAGATAAAAGCTCATTTAGGAACGACATGAACATGCTGCGCAGGTAGCTGTTTATCAGTAAATATCTCCACTGAGATGAAGAAAAGCAGTAGCTTAATAAATTAAGTACTTCCTGGTATGGTTACTGTACTGATAACTCCCCAAAAGAATCTGGATTGTGGTGAGGGAACAGAGAAAAAAGCTCATTTAGGACCTGCACTTACGAAGGGGGTAGGCAGCTGTATATCAGGGAGTAAACCTTCTGAGAATAAAAACAGCTGGGGCTTGTTAAGGTAATTACACAGGGGAAAGGATAATGTACTGGGAACTCCTCAGAAGAATCTGATTTTTGGTGAGGGGAGAGAGATAAAAGCTCATTTAGGAACGACATGAACATGCTGCGTAGGTAGCGGTTTATCACTAAATATCTCCACTGAGAATAAGAAAAGCAGTAGCTTAATAAATTAAGTACTTCCTGGTATGGTTACTGTACTGGTAACTCCCCAAAAGAATCGGGATTGTGGTGAGGGAAGAGAGAAAAAAGCTCACTTAGGACCTGCACTTACGAAGGGGGTAGGCAGCTGTATATCAGGGAGTATCGCTTCTGAGAATAAAAACAGCTGGAGCTTGTTAAGGTAATTACAAGGGGAAAGGATAATGTACTGGGAACTCCTCAGAAGAAATCTGATTCGTGGTGAGGGGAGAGAGATAAAAGCTCATTAGGAACGACATGAAAATGCTGCATACGTAGCTGTTTATCAGTAAATATCTCCACTGAGATTAAGAAAAGCAGTAGCTTAATAAATTAAGTACTTCCTGGTATGGATACTGTACTGGTAACTCCCCAAAAGAATCTGGATTGTGGTGAGGGAACAGAGAAAAAAGCTCATTTAGGAACGACATGAACATGCTGCGTAGGTAGCTGCTTATCAGTAAATATCTCCACTGAGATGAAGAAAAGCAGTAGCTTAATAAATTAAGTACTTCCTGGTATGGTTACTGTACTGGTAACTCCCAAAAGAATCTGGATTTTTGTGAGGGAACAGAGAAAAAAGCTCATTTAGGACCTGCACTTACGAAGGGGGTAGGCAGCTGTATATCAGGGAGAAACCTTCTGAGAATAAAAACAGCTGGAGCTTGTTAAGGTAATTACACAGGGGAAAGGATAATGTCCTCGGAACTCCTCAGAAGAATCTGATTTGTCGTGAGGGGAGAGAGATAAAAGCTCATTTAGGAACGACATGAACATGCTGCGTAGGTAGCTGTTTATCACTAAATATCTCCACTGAGATTAAGAAAAGCAGTAGCTTAATAAATTAAGTACTTCCTGGTATGGTTACTGTACTGGTAACTCCCCAAAAGAATGTGGATTGTGGTGAGGGAACAGAGAATAAAGCTCATTTAGGACCTGCACTTACGAAGGGGGTAGGCAGCTGTATATCAGGGAGTAAACCTTCTGAGAATAAAAACAGCTGGAGCTTGTTAAGGTAATTACACAGGGGAAAGGATAATGTACTGGGAACTCCTCAGAAGAATCTGATTTGTGGTGAGGGGAGAGAGATAAAATCTCATTTAGGAACGACATGAACATGCTGCATAGGTTCCTGTTTATCAGTAAATATCTCCACTGAGATTAAGAAAAGCAGTAGATTAATAAATCAAGTACTTCCTGGTATGGATACTGTACCGGTAACTCCCAAAAAGAATCTGGATTGTGGTGAGGGAACAGAGAAAAAAGCTCATTTAGGAACGACATGAACATGCTGCGTAGGTAACTGTTTATCAGTAAATATCTCCACTGAGATTAAGAAAAGCAGTAGCTTAATAAATTAAGAACTTCCTGGTATGGTTACTGTACTGGTAACTCCCCAAAAGAATCTGGATTGTGGTGAGGGAACAGAGAAAAAAGCTCCATTTAGGACCTGCACTTACGAAGGGGTTAGGCAGCTGTATATCAGGGATTATCGCTTCTGAGAATAAAAACAGCTGGAGCTTGTTAAGGTAATTACACAGGGGAAAGGATAATGTACTGGGAACTCCTCAGAAGAATCTGATTCGTGGTGAGGGAGAGAGATAAAAGCTCATTTAGGAACGACATGAACATGCTGCATACGTAGCTGTTTATCAGTAAATATCTCCACTGAGATTAAGAAAAGCAGTAGCTTAATAAATTAAGTACTTCCTGGTATGGATACTGTACTGGTAACTCCCCAAAAGAATCTGGATTGTGGTGAGGGAACAGAGAAAAAAGCTCATTTAGGAACGACATGAACATGCTGCGTAGGTAGCTGCTTATCAGTAAATATCTCCACTGAGATTAAGAAAAAGCAGTAGCTTAATAAATTAAGTACTTCCTGGTATGGTTACTGTAATGGTAACTCCCCAAAAGAATCTGGATTTGCTGAGGGAACAGAGAAAAAGCTCATTTAGGACCTGCACTTACGAAGGGGGTAGGCAGCTCTATATCAGGGAGTAAACCTTCTGAGAATAAAAACAGCTGGAGCTTGTTAAGGTAATTACACAGGGGAAAGGATAATGTACTGGGAACTCCTCTGAAGAAGCTGATTTGTGGTGAGGGGAGAGAGATAAAAAGCTCATTTAGGAACGACATGAACATGCTGCGTAGGTAGCTGTTTATCAGTAAATATCTCCACTGAGATTAAGAAAAGCAGTAGCTTAATAAATTAAGTACTTCCTGGTATGGTTACTGTACTGGTAACTCCCCAAAAGAATCTGGATTGTGGTGAGGGAACAGAGAAAAAAGCTCATTTAGGACCTGCACTTACGAAGGGGGTAGGCAGCTGTATATCAGTGAGTAAACCTTCTGAGAAAAAAACAGCTGGGGCTTGTTAAGGTAATTACACAGGGGAAAGGATAATGTACTGGGAACTCCTCAGAAGAATCTGATTCGTGGTGACGGGAGAGAGATAAAAGCTCATTTAGGAACGACATGAACATGCTGCATACGTAGCTGTTTATCAGTAAATATCTCCACTGAGATTAAGAAAAGCAGTAGCTTAATAAATTAAGTACTTCCTGGTATGGATACTGTACTGGTAACTAACAAAAGAATCGGGATTGTGGTGAGGGAACAGAGAAAAGAGCTCATTTAGGAACGACATGAATATGCTGCGTAGGTAGCTGCTTATCAGTAAATATCTCCACTGAGATTAAGAAAAGCAGTAGCTTAATAAATTAAGTACTTCCTGGTATGGTTACTGTACTGGTAACTCCCCAAAAGAATCTGGATTTTTGTGAGGGAACAGAGAAAAAGCTCATTTAGGACCTGCACTTACGAAGGGGGTAGGCAGCTGTATATCAGGGATTAAACCTTCTGAGAATAAAAACAGCTGGAGCTTGTTAAGGTAATTACACAGGGGAAAGGATAATGTCCTCGGAACTCCTCAGAAGAATCTGATTTGTCGTGAAGGGAGAGAGATAAAAGCTCATTTAGGAACGACATGAACATGCTGCGTAGGTAGCTGTTTATCACTAAATATCTCCACTGAGATTAAGAAAAGCAGTAGCTTAATAAATTAAGTACTTCCTGGTATGGTTACTGTACTGGTAACTCCCCAAAAGAATTTGGATTGTGGTGAGGAACAGAGAATAAAGCTCATTTAGGACCTGCACTTACGTAGGGGGTAGGCAGCTGTATATCAGGGAGTAAACCTTCTGAGAATAAAAACAGCTGGAGCTTGTTAAGGTAATTACACAGGGGAAAGGATAATGTACTGGGAACTCCTCAGAAGAATCTGATTTGTGGTGGGGGGAGAGAGATAAAATCTCATTTAGGAACGACATGAACATGCTGCATACGTAGCTGTTTATCAGTAAATATCTCCACTGAGATTAAGAAAAGCAGTAGCTCAATAAATTAAGTACATCCTGGTATGGATACTGTACTGGTAACTCCCCAAAAGAATCTGGATTGTGGTGAGGGAACAGAGAATAAAGCTGTTTTAGGCCCTGCAGTTATGAAGGGGGTAGGCAGCTGTATATCAGGGAGTAAACCTTCTGAGAATAAAAACAGCTGGAGCTTGTTAAGGTAATTACACAGGGGAAAGGATAATGTACTGGTAACTCCTCAGAAGAATCTGATTTGTGGTGAGGGGAGAGAGACAAAAGCTCATTAGGAACGATATGAACATGCTGCGTAGGTAGTGGTTTATCAGTAAATATCTCCACTGAGATTAAGAAAAGCAGTAGCTTAATAAATTAAGTACTTCCTGGTATGGTTACTGTACTGGTAACTCCCAAAAGAATCGGGATTGTGGTGAGGGAAGAGAGAAAAAAGCTCACTTAGGACCTGCACTAACGAAGGGGGTAGGCAGCTGTATATCAGGGAGTATCGCTTCTGAGAATAAAAACAGCTGGAGCTTGTTAAGGTAATTACACAGGGGAAAGGATAATGTACTGGGAACTCCTCAGAAGAATCTGATTCGTGGTGAGGCGAGAGAGATAAAAGCTCATTTAGGAACGACATGAAAATGCTGCATACATAGCTGTTTATCAGTAAATATCTCCACTGAGATTAAGAAAAGCAGTAGCTTAATAAATTAAGTACTTCCTGGTATGGATACTGTACTGGTAACTCCCCAAAAGAATCTGGATTGTGGTGAGGGAACAGAGAAAAAAGCTCATTTAGGAACGACATGAACATGCTGCGTAGGTAGCTGCTTATCAGTAAATATCTCCACTGAGATTAAGAAAAGCAGTAGCTTAATAAATTAAGTACTTCCTGGTATGGTTACTGTACTGGTAACTCCCCAAAAGAATCTGGATTTTTGTGAGGGAAGAGAGAAAAAAAGCTCATTTAGGACCTGCACTTACGAAGGGGGTAGGCAGCTGTATATCAGGGAGTAAACCTTCTGAGAATACAAACAGCTGGAGCTTGTTAAGGTAATTACACAGGGAAAGGATAATGTACTGGGATCTCCTCAGAAGAATCTGATTTGTGGTGAGTGGAGAGAGATAAAATCTCATTTAGGAACGACATGAACATGCTGCATACGTTCCTGTTTATCAGTAAATATCTCCACTGAGATTAAGAAAAGCAGTAGCTTAATAAATCAAGTACTTCCTGGTATGGATACTCTACTGGTAACTCCCCAAAAGAATCTGGATTGTGGTGAGGGAACAGAGAAAAAAGCTCATTTAGGAACGACATGAACATGCTGCGTAGGTAGCTGTTATCAGTAAATATCTCCACTGAGATTAAGAAAAGCAGTAGCTTAATAAATTAAAAACTTCCTGGTATGGTTACTGTACTGGTAACTCCCCAAAAGAATCTGGATTGTGGTGAGGGAACAGAGAAAAAAAGCTCATTTAGGACCTGCACTTACGAAGGTGTTAGGCAGCTGTATATCAGGAATTATCGCTTCTGAGAATAAAAACAGCTGGAGCTTGTTAAGGTAATTACACAGGGGAAAGGATAATGTACTGGGAACTCCTCAGAAGAATCTGATTTGTGGTGAGTGGAGAGAGATAAAAGCTCATTTAGGAACGACATGAACATGCTGCATACGTAGCTGTTTTATCAGTAAATATCTCCACTGAGATTAAGAAAAGCAGTAGCTTAATAAATTAAGTACTTCCTGGTATGGATACTGTACTGGTAACTCCCCAAAAGAATCTGGATTGTGGTGAGGGAACAGAGAAAAAAGCTCATTTAGGAACGACATGAACATGCTGCGTAGGTAGCTGCTTATCAGTAAATATCTCCACTGAGATTAAGAAAAGCAGTAGCTTAATAAATTAAATACTTCCTGGTATGGTTACTGTACTGGTAACTCCCCAAAAGAATCTGGATTTTCGTGAGGGAACAGAGAAAAAAGCTCATTTAGGGACCTGCACTTACGAAGGGGGTAGGCAAGCTGTATATCAGGGAGTAAACCTTCTGAGAATAAAAACAGCTGGAGCTTGTTAAGGTAATTACACAGGGGAAAGGATAATGTACTGGGAACTCCTCAGAAGAATCTGATTTGTGGTGAGGGGAGAGAGATAAAAGCTCATTTAGGAACGACATGAACATGCTGCGCAGGTAGCTGTTTATCAGTAAATATCTCCACTGAGATGAAGAAAAGCAGTAGCTTAATAAATTAAGTACTTCCTGGTATGGTTACTGTACTGATAACTCCCCAAAAGAATCTGGATTGTGGTGAGGGAACAGAGAAAAAAGCTCATTTAGGACCTGCACTTACGAAGGGGGTAGGCAGCTGTATATCAGGGAGTAAACCTTCTGAGAATAAAAACAGCTGGGGCTTGTTAAGGTAATTACACAGGGGAAAGGATAATGTACTGGGAACTCCTCAGAAGAATCTGATTTTTGGTGAGGGGAGAGAGATAAAGCTCATTTAGGAACGACATGAACATGCTGCGTAGGTAGCGGTTTATCACTAAATATCTCCACTGAGAATAAGAAAAGCAGTAGCTTAATAAATAAGTACTTCCTGGTATGGTTACTGTACTGGTAACTCCCCAAAAGAATCGGGATTGTGGTGAGGGAAGAGAGAAAAAAGCTCACTTAGGACCTGCACTTACGAAGGGGGTAGGCAGCTGTATATCAGGGAGTATCGCTTCTGAGAATAAAAACAGCTGGAGCTTGTTAAGGTAATTACACAGGGGAAAGGATAATGTACTGGGAACTCCTCAGAAGAATCTGATTCGTGGTGAGGGGAGAGAGATAAAAGCTCATTTAGGAACGACATGAAAAAGCTGCATACGTAGCTGTTTATCAGTAAATATCTCCACTGAGATTAAGAAAAGCAGTAGCTTAATAAATTAAGTACTTCCTGGTATGGATACTGTACTGGTAACTCCCCAAAAGAATCTGGATTGTGGTGAGGGAACAGAGGAAAAAAGCTCATTTAGGAACGACATGAACATGCTGCGTAGGTAGCTGCTTATCAGTAAATATCTCCACTGAGATGAAGAAAAGCAGTAGCTTAATAAATTAAGTACTTCCTGGTATGGTTACTGTACTGGTAACTCCCCAAAAGAATCTGGATTTTTGTGAGGGAACAGAGAAAAAAGCTCATTTAGGACCTGCACTTACGAAGGGGGTAGGCAGCTGTATATCAGGGAGGAAACCTTCTGAGAATAAAAACAGCTGGAGCTTGTTAAGGTAATTACACAGGGGAAAGGATAATGTCCTCGGAACTCCTCAGAAGAATCTGATTTGTCGTGAGGGGAGAGAGATAAAAGCTCATTTAGGAACGACATGAACATGCTGCGTAGGTAGCTGTTTATCACTAAATATCTCCACTGAGATTAAGAAAAGCAGTAGCTTAATAAATTAAGTACTTCCTGGTATGGTTACTGTACTGGTAACTCCCCAAAAGAATGTGGATTGTGGTGAGGGAACAGAGAATAAAGCTCATTTAGGACCTGCACTTACGAAGGGGGTAGGCAGCTGTATATCAGGGAGTAAACCTTCTGAGAATAAAAACAGCTGGAGCTTGTTAAGGTAATTACACAGGGGAAAGGATAATGTACTGGGAACTCCTCAGAAGAATCTGATTTGTGGTGAGGGGAGAGAGATAAAATCTCATTTAGGAACGACATGAACATGCTGCATAGGTTCCTGTTTATCAGTAAATATCTCCACTGAGATTAAGAAAAGCAGTAGATTAATAAATCAAGTACTTCCTGGTATGGATACTGTACGGTAACTCCCAAAAAGAATCTGGATTGTGGTGAGGGAACAGAGAAAAAAGCTCATTTAGGAACGACATGAACATGCTGCGTAGGTAACTGTTTATCAGTAAATATCTCCACTGAGATTAAGAAAAGCAGTAGCTTAATAAATTAAGAACTTCCTGGTATGGTTACTGTACTGGTAACTCCCCAAAAGAATCTGGATTGTGGTGAGGGAACAGAGAAAAAAGCTCATTTAGGACCTGCACTTACGAAGGGGTTAGGCAGCTGTATATCAGGGATTATCGCTTCTGAGAATAAAAACAGCTGGAGCTTGTTAAGGTAATTACACAGGGGAAAGGATAATGTACTGGGAACTCCTCAGAAGAATCTGATTCGTGGTGAGGGGAGAGAGATAAAAGCTCATTTAGGAACGACATGAACATGCTGCATACGTAGCTGTTTATCAGTAAATATCTCCACTGAGATTAAGAAAAGCAGTAGCTTAATAAATTAAGTACTTCCTGGTATGGATACTGTACTGGTAACTCCCCAAAAGAATCTGGATTGTGGTGAGGGAACAGAGAAAAAAGCTCATTTAGGAACGACATGAACATGCTGCGTAGGTAGCTGCTTATCAGTAAATATCTCCACTGAGATTAAGAAAAGCAGTAGCTTAATAAATTAAGTACTTCCTGGTATGGTTACTGTACTGGTAACTCCCCAAAAGAATCTGGATTTTTGTGAGGGAACAGAGAAAAAAGCTCATTTAGGACCTGCACTTACGAAGGGGGTAGGCAGCTGTATATCAGGGAGTAATCCTTCTGAGAATAAAAACAGCTGGAGCTTGTTAAGGTAATTACACAGGGGAAAGGATAATGTACTGGGAACTCCTCAGAAGAATCTGATTTGTGGTGAGGGGAGAGAAATAAAAGCTCATTTAGGAACGACATGAACATGCTGCGTAGGTAGCTGTTTATCAGTAAATATCTCCACTGAGATAAGAAAAGCAGTAGCTTAATAAATTTAGTACTTCCTGGTATGGTTACTGTACTGATAACTCCCCAAAAGAATCTGGATTGTGGTGAGGGAACAGAGAAAAAGCTCATTTAGGACCTGCACTTACGAAGGGGGTAGGCAGCTGTATATCAGGGAGTAAACCTTCTGAGAATAAAAACAGCTGGAGCTTGTTAAGGTAATTACACAGGGGAAAGGATAATGTGCTGGGAACTCCTCAGAAGAATCTGATTTGTGGTGAGGGGAGAGAGATAAAATCTCATGTAGGAACGACATGAACATGCTGCATACTTAGCTGTTTATAAGTAAAATATCTCCACTGAGATTAAGAAAAGCAGTAGCTTAATAAATCAAGTACTTCCTGGTATGGATACTGTACTGGTAACTCCCCAAAAGAATCTGGATTGTGGTGAGGGAACAGAGAAAAAAGCTCATTTAGGAACGACATGAACATGCTGCGTAGGTAGCTGCTTTTCAGTAAATATCTCCACTGAGATTAAGAAAAGCAGTAGCTTAATAAATTAAGTACTTCCTGGTATGGTTACTGTACTGGTAACTCCCAAAAGAATCTGGATTGTGGTGAGGGAACAGAGAAAAAAGCTCATTTAGGACCTGCACTTACGAAGGGGGTAGGCAGCTGTATATCAGGGAGTAAACCTTCTGAGAATAAAAACAGCTGGAGCTTGTTAAGGTAATTACACAGGGGAGAGGATAATGTCCTGGGAACTCCTCAGAAGGAATCTGATTTGTCGTGAGCGGAGAGAGATAAAAGCTCATTTAGGAACGACATGAACATGCTGCGTAGGTAGCTGTTTATCACTAAATATCTCCACTGAGATTAAGAAAAAGCAGTAGCTTAATAAATTAAGTACTTCCTCGTATGGTTACTGTACTGGTAACTCCCCAATAGAATGTGGATTGTGGTGAGGGAACAGAGAATAAAGCTCATTTAGGACCTGCACTTACGAAGGGGGTAGGCAGCCGTATATCAGGGAGTAAACCTTCTGAGAATAAAAACAGCTGGAGCTTGTTAAGGTAATTACACAGGGGAAAGGATAATGTACTGGGAACTCCTCAGAAGAATCTGATTAGTGGTGAGGGAGAGAGATAAAATCTCATGTAGGAACGACATGAACATGCTGCATACTTAGCTTTTTATCAGTAAATATCTCCACTGAGATTAAGAAAAGCAGTAGCTTAATAAATTAAGTACTTCCTGGTATGGATACTGTACTGGTAACTCCCAAAAGAATCTGGATTGTGGTGAGGGAACAGAGAAAAAAGCTCTTTTAGGAACGACAGGAACATGCTGCGTAGGTAGCTGTTTATCAGTAAATATCTACACTGAGATTAAGAAAAGCAGTAGCTTAATAAATTAAGTACTTCCTGGTATGGTTACTGTACTGGTAACTCCCCAAAGAATCTTGTTGTGGTGAAGGAACAGAGAAAAAAGCTCATTTAGGACCTGCACTTACGAAGGGGGTAGGCAGCTGTATATCAGGGCTGAGAATAAAAACAGCTGGAGCTTGTTAAGGTAATTACACACAGGAAAGGATAATTGTACTGGGAACTCCTCAGAAGAATCTGATTTGTGGTGAGGGGAGAGAGATAAAAGCTTATTTAGGAACGACATGAACATGCTGCGTAGGTAGCTGTTTATCAGTAAATATCTCCACTGAGATTAAGAAAAGCAGTAGCTTAATAAATTAAGTACTTCCTGGTATGGTTACTTTACTGGTAACTCCCCAAAAGAATCTGGATTGTGGTGAGGGAACAGAGAAAAAAGCTCATTTAGGACCTGCACTTACGAAGGGGTTAGGCAGCTGTATATCAGGGAGTAAACCTTCTGAGAATAAAAACAGCTGGAGCTTGTTAAGGTAATTACACAGGGGAAAGGATAATGTACTGGGAACTCCTCAGAAGAATCTGATTTGTGGTGAGGGAGAGAGATAAAAGCTCATTTAAGAACGACATGAACATGCTGCGTAGGTAGCTGTTTATCAGTAAATATCTCCACTGAGATTAAGAAAAGCAGTAGCTTAATAAATTAAGTACTTCCTGGTATGGTTACTGTACTGATAACTCCCCAAAAGAATCTGGATTGTGGTGAGGGAACAGAGAAAAAAACTCATTTAGGACCTGCATTTACGAAGGGGGTAGGCAGCTGTATATCAGGGAGTAAACCTTCTGAGAATAAAAACAGCTGGAGCTTGTTAAGGTAATTACACAGGGGAAAGGATAATGTACTGGGAACTCCTCAGAAGAATCTGATTTGTGGTGAGGGGAGAGAGATAAAAGCTCATTTAGGAACGACATGAACATGCTGCATAGGTAGCGGTTTATCACTAAATATCTCCACTGAGAATAAGAAAAGCAGTAGCTTAATAAATTAAGTACTTCCTGGTATGGTTACTGTACTGGTAACTCCCCCAAAAGAATCGGGATTGTGGTGAGGGAAGAGAGAAAAAAGCTCACTTAGGACCTGCACTTACGAAGGGGGTAGGCAGCTGTATATCAGGGAGTATCGCTTCTGAGAATAAAAACAGCTGGAGCTTGTTAAGGTAATTACACAGGGGAAAGGATAATGTACTGGAACTCCTCAGAAGAATCTGATTCGTGGTGAGGGGAGAGAGATAAAAGCTCATTTAGTAACGACATGAAAATGCTGCATACGTAGCTGTTTATCAGTAAATATCTCCACTGAGATTAAGAAAAGCAGTAGCTTAATAAATTAAGTACTTCCTGGTATGGATACTGTACTGGTAACTCCCCCAAAAGAATCTGGATTGTGGTGAGGGAACAGAGAAAAAATCTCATTTAGGAATGACATGAACATGTTGCGTAGGTAGCTGTTTATCAGTAAATATCTCCACTGAGATTAAGAAAAGCAGTAGCTTAATAAATTAAGAACTTCCTGGTATGGTTACTGTACTGGTAACTCCCCAAAAGAATCTCGATTGTGGTGAGGGAACAGAGAAAAAAGCTCATTTAGGACCTGCACTTACGAAGGGGTTAGGCAGCTGTATATCAGGTATTATCGTTTCTGAGAATAAAAACAGCTGGAGCTTGTTAAGGTAATTACACAGGGGAAAGGATAATGTACTGGGAACTCCTCAGAAGAATCTGATTCGTGGTGAGGGGAGAGAGATAAAAGCTCATTTAGGAACGACATGAACATGCTGCATACGTAGCTGTTTATCAGTAAATATCTCCACTGAGATTAAGAAAAGCAGTAGCTTAATAAATTAAGTACTTCCTGGCATGGATACTGTACTGGTAACTCCCCAAAAGAATCTGGATTGTGGTGAGGGAACAGGAAAAAAGCTCATTTAGGACCTGCACTTACGAAGGGGGTAGGCAGCTGTATATCAGGGAGTAAACCTTCTGAGAATAAAAACAGCTGGAGCTTGTTAAGGTAATTACACAGGGAAAGGATAATGTACTGGGAACTCCTCAGAATTTTCTGATTTGTGGGTGAGGGGAGAGAGATAAAAGCTTATTTAGGAACGACATGAACATGCTGCGTAGGTAGCTGTTTATCAGTAAATATCTCCACTGAGACTAAGAAAAGCAGTAGCTTAATAAATTAAGTACTTCCTGGTATGGTTACTTTACTGGTAACTCCCCAAAAGAATCTGGATTGTGGTGAGGGAACAGAGAAAAAAGCTCATTTAGGAACGACATGAACATGCTGCATAGGTAGCTGTTTATCAGTAAATATCTCCACTGAGATTAAGAAAAGCAGTAGCTTAATAAATTAAGTACTTCCTGGTATGGTTACTGTACTGGTAACTCCCCAAAGAATCTGGTTGTGGTGAGGGAACAGAGAAAAAAGCTCATTTAGGACCTGCACTTACGAAGGGGGTAGGCAGCTGTATATCAGGGGCTGAGAATAAAACAGCTGGAGCTTGTTAAGGTAATTACACACAGGAAAGGATAATGTACTCGGAACTCCTCAGAAGAATCTGATTTGTGGTGAGGGGAGAGAGATAAAAGCTTATTTAGGAACGACATGAACATGCTGCGTAGGTAGCTGTTTATCAGTAAATATCTCCACTGAGATTAAGAAAAGCAGTAGCTTAATAAATTAAGTACTTCCTGGTATGGTTACTGTACTGATAACTCCCCAAAAGAATCTGGATTGTGGTGAGGGAACAGAGAAAAAAGCTCATTTAGGACCTGCACTTACGAAGGGGGTAGGCAGCTGTATATCAGGGAGTAAACCTTCTGAGAATAAAAACAGCTGGAGCTTGTTAAGGTAATTACACAGGGGAAAGGATAATGTACTGGGAACTCCTCAGAAGAATCTGATTTGTGGTGAGGGGAGAGAGATAAAAGCTCATTTAGGAACGACATGAACATGCTGCGTAGGTAGCGGTTTATCACTAAATATCTCCACTGAGAATAAGAAAAGCAGTAGCTTAATAAATTAAGTACTTCCTGTATGGTTACTGTACTGGTAACTCCCCAAAAGAATCGGGATTGTAGTGAGGGAAGAGAGAACAAAGCTCACTTAGGACCTGCACTTACGAAGGGGGTAGGCAGCTGTATATCAGGGAGTATCGCTTCTGAGAATAAAAACAGCTGGAGCTTGTTAAGGTAATTACACAGGGGTAAGGATAATGTACTGGGAACTCCTCAGAAGAATCTGATTCGTGGTGAGGGGAGAGAGATAAAAGCTCATTTAGAAACGACATGAAAATGCTGCATACGTAGCTGTTTATCAGTAAATATCTCCACTGAGATTAAGAAAAGCAGTAGCTTAATAAATTAAGTACTTCCTGGTATGGATACTGTACTGGTAACTCCCCAAAAGTATCTGGATTGTGGTGAGGGAACAGAGAAAAAAGCTCATTTAGGAACGACATGAACATGCTTCGTAGGTAGCAGCTTATCAGTAAATATCTCCACTGAGATTAAGAAAAGCAGTAGCTTAATAAATTAAGTACTTCCTGGTATGGTTACTGTACTGGTAACTCCCCAAAAGAATCTGGATTGAGGTGAGGGAACAGAGAAAAAAGCTCATTTAGGACCTGCACTTACGAAGGGGGTAGGCAGCTGTATATCAGGGAGTAAACCTTCTGAGAATAAAAACAGCTGGAGCTTGTTAAGGTAATTACACAGGGGAAAGGATAATGTACTGGAACTCCTCAGAAGAATCTGATTTGTGGTGAGGGGAGAGAGATAAAAGCTCATTTTGGAACGACATGAAAATGCTGCATACGTAGCTGTTTATCAGTAAATATCTCCACTGAGATTAAGAAAAGCAGTAGCTTAATAAATTAAGTACTTCCTGGTATGGATACTGTACTGGTAACTCCCCAAAAGTATCTGGATTGTGGTGAGGGAACAGAGAAAAAAGCTCATTTAGGAACGACATGAACATGCTGCGTAGGTAGCAGCTTATCAGTAAATATCTCCACTGAGATTAAGAAAAGCAGTAGCTTAATAAATTAAGTACTTCCTGGTATGGTTACTGTACTGGTAACTCCCCAAAGAATCTGGTTGTGGTGAGGGAACAGAGAAAAAAGCTCATTTAGGACCTGCACTTACGAAGGGGGTAGGCAGCTGTATATCAGGGCTGAGAATAAAAAACAGCTGGAGCTTGTTAAGGTAATTACACAGGGGAAAGGATAATGTACTGGGAACTCCTCAGAAGAATCTGATTTGTGGTGAGGGGAGAGAGATAAAAGCTCATTTAAGAACGACATGAACATGCTGCGTAGGTAGCTGTTTATCAGTAAATATCTCCACTGAGATTAAGAAAAGCAGTAGCTTAATAAATTAAGTACTTCCTGGTATGGTTACTGTACTGATAACTCCCCAAAAGAATCTGGATTGTGGTGAGGGAACAGAGAAAAAAGCTCATTTAGGACCTGCATTTACGAAGGGGGTAGGCAGCTGTATATCAGGGAGTAAACCTTCTGAGAATAAAAACAGCTGGAGCTTGTTAAGGTAATTACACAGGGGAAAGGATAATGTACTGGGAACTCCTCAGAAGAATCTGATTTGTGGTGAGGGGAGAGAGATAAAAGCTCATTTAGGAACAACATGAACATGCTGCGTAGGTAGCGGTTTATCACTAAATATCTCTACTGAGAATAAGAAAAGCAGTAGCTTAATAAATTAAGTACTTCCTGGTATGGTTACTGTACTGGTAACTCCCCAAAAGAATCGGGATTGTGGTGAGGGAAGAGAGAAAAAAAGCTCACTTAGGACCTGCACTTACGAAGGGGGTAGGCAGCTGTATATCAGGGAGTATCGCTTCTGAGAATAAAAACAGCTGGAGCTTGTTAAGGTAATTACACAGGGGAAAGGATAATGTACTGGGAACTCCTCAGAAGAATCTGATTCGTGGTGAGGGGAGAGAGATATAAGCTCATTTAGGAACGACATGAAAATGCTGCATACGTAGCTGTTTATCAGTAAATATCTCCACTGAGATTAAGAAAAGCAGTAGCTTAATAAATTAAGTACTTCCTGGTATGGATACTGTACTGGTAACTCCCCAAAAGAATCTGGATTGTGGTGAGGGAACAGAGAAAAAAGCTCATTTAGGAACGACATGAACATGCTGCGTAGGTAGCTGCTTATCAGTAAATATGTCCACTGAGATTAAGAAAAGCAGTAGCTTAATAAATTAAGTACTTCCTGGTATGGTTACTGTACTGGTAACTCCCCAAAAGAATCTGGATTTTTGTGAGGGAACAGAGAAAAAAAGCTCACATAGGACCTGCACTTACGAAGGGGTAGGCAGCTGTATATCAGGGAGTAAACCTTCTGAGAATAAAAACAGCTGGAGCTTGTTAAGGTAATTACACAGGGGAAAGGATAATGTCCTCGGAACTCCTCAGAAGAATCTGATTTGTCGTGAGGGGAGAGAGATAAAAGCTCATTTAGGAACGACATGAACATGCTGCGTAGGTAGCTGTTTATCACTAAATATCTCCACTGAGATTAAGAAAAGCAGTAGCTTAATAAATTAAGTACTTCCTGGTATGGTTACTGTACTGGTAACTCCCCAAAAGAATGTGGATTGTGGTGAGGGAACAGAGAATAAAGCTCATTTAGGACCTGCACTTACGAAGGGGGTAGGCAGCTGTATATCAGGGAGTAAACCTTCTGAGAATAAAAACAGCTGGAGCTTGTTAAGGTAATTACACAGGGGAAAGGATAATGTACTGGGAACTCCTCAGAAGAATCTGATTTGTGGTTAGGGGAGAGAGATAAAATCTCATTTAGGAACGACATGAACATGCTGCATAGGTTCCTGTTTATCAGTAAATATCTCCACTGAGATTAAGAAAAGCAGTAGCTTAATAAATCAAGTACTTCCTGGTATGGATACTGTACCGGTAACTCCCCAAAAGAATCTGGATTGTGGTGAGGGAACAGAGAAAAAAGCTCATTTAGGAACGACATGAACATGCTGCGTAGGTAGCTGTTTATCAGTAAATATCTCCACTGAGATTAAGAAAAGCAGTAGCTTAATAAATTAAGAACTTCCTGGTATGGTTACTGTACTGGTAACTCCCCAAAAGAATCTGGATTGTGGTGAGGGAACAGAGAAAAAAGCTGATTTAGGACCTGCACTTACGAAGGGGTTAGGCAGCTGTATATCAGGGATTATCGCTTCTGAGAATAAAAACAGCTGGAGCTTGTTAAGGTAATTACACAGGGGAAAGGATAATGTACTGGGAACTCCTCAGAAGAATCTGATTCGTGGTGAGGGGAGAGAGATAAAAGCTCATTTAGGAACGACATGAACATACTGCATACGTAGCTGTTTATCAGTAAATATCTCCACTGGGATTAAGAAAAGCAGTAGCTTAATAAATTAAGTACTTCCTGGTATGGATACTGTACTGGTAACTCCCCAAAAGAATCTGGATTGTGGTGAGGGAACAGAGAAAAAAGCTCATTTAGGAACGACATGAACATGCTGCGTAGGTAGCTGCTTATCAGTAAATATCTCCACTGAGATTAAGAAAAGCAGTAGCTTAATAAATTAAGTACTTCCTGGTATGGTTACTGTACTGGTAACTCCCCAAAAGAATCTGGATTTTTGTGAGGGAACAGAGAAAAAAGCTCATTTAGGACCTGCACTTACGAAGGGGGTAGGCAGCTGTATATCAGGGAGTAATCCTTCTGAGAATAAAAACAGCTGGAGCTTGTTAAGGTAATTACACAGGGGAAAGGATAATGTACTGGGAACTCCTCAGAAGAATCTGATTTGTGGTGAGGGGAGAGAAATAAAAGGTCATTTAGGAACGACATGAACATGCTGCGTAGGTAGCTGTTTATCAGTAAATATCTCCACTGAGATTAAGAAAAGCAGTAGCTTAATAAATTTAGTACTTCCTGGTATGGTTACTGTACTGATAACTCCCCAAAAGAATCTGGATTGTGGTGAGGGAACAGAGAAAAAGCTCATTTAAGGACCTGCACTTACGAAGGGGGTAGGCAGCTGTATATCAGGGAGTAAACCTTCTGAGAATAAAAACAGCTGGAGCTTGTTAAGGTAATTACACAGGGGAAAGGATAATGTGCTGGGAACTCCTCAGAAGAATCTGATTTGTGGTGAGGGGAGAGAGATAAAATCTCATGTAGGAACGACATGAACATGCTGCATACTTAGCTGTTTATAAGTAAATATCTCCACTGAGATTAAGAAAAGCAGTAGCTTAATAAATCAAGTACTTCCTGGTATGGATACTGTACTGGTAACTCCCAAAAGAATCTGGATTGTGGTGAGGGAACAGAGAAAAAAGCTCATTTAGGAACGACATGAACATGCTGCGTAGGTAGCTGCTTTTCAGTAAATATCTCCACTGAGATTAAGAAAAGCAGTAGCTTAATAAATTAAGTACTTCCTGGTATGGTTACTGTACTGGTAACTCCCCAAAAGAATCTGGATTTTGGTGAGGGAACAGAGAAAAAAGCTCATTTAGGACCTGCACTTACAAAGGGGGTAGGCAGCTGTATATCAGGGAGTAAACCTTCTGAGAATAAAAACAGCTGGAGCTTGTTAAGGTAATTACACAGGGGAGAGGATAATGTCCTGGGAACTCCTCAGAAGAATGTGATTTGTCGTGAGCGGAGAGAGATAAAAGCTCATTTAGGAACGACATGAACATGCTGCGTAGGTAGCTGTTTATCACTAAATATCTCCACTGAGATTAAGAAAAGCAGTAGCTTAATAAATTAAGTACTTCCTCGTATGGTTTACTGTACTGGTAACTCCCCAAAAGAATGTGGATTGTGGTGAGGGAACAGAGAATAAAGCTCATTTAGGACCTGCACTTACGAAGGGGGTAGGCAGCCGTATATCAGGGAGTAAACCTTCTGAGAATAAAAACAGCTGGAGCTTGTTAAGGTAATTACACAGGGGAAAGGATAATGTACTGGGAACTCCTCAGAAGAATCTGATTAGTGGTGAGGGGAGAGAGATAAAATCTCATGTAGGAACGACATGAACATGCTGCATACTTAGCTTTTTATCAGTAAATATCTCCACTGAGATTAAGAAAAGCAGTAGCTTAATAAATTAAGTACTTCCTGGTATGGATACTGTACTGGTAACTCCCAAAAGAATCTGGATTGTGGTGAGGGAACAGAGAAAAAAGCTCTTTTAGGAACGACAGGAACATGCTGCGTAGGTAGCTGTTTATCAGTAAATATCTCCACTGAGATTAAGAAAAGCAGTAGCTTAATAAATTAAGTACTTCCTGGTATGGTTACTGTACTGGTAACTCCCCAAAGAATCTGGTTGTGGTGAAGGAACAGAGAAAAAAGCTCATTTAGGACCTGCACTTACGAAGGGGGTAGGCAGCTGTATATCAGGGCTGAGAATAAAAACAGCTGGAGCTTGTTAAGGTAATTACACACAGGAAAGGATAATGTACTGGGAACTCCTCAGAAGAATCTGATTTGTGGTGAGGGGAGAGAGATAAAAGCTTATTTAGGAACGACATGAACATGCTGCGTAGGTAGCTGTTTATCAGTAAATATCTCCACTGAGATTAAGAAAAGCAGTAGCTTAATAAATTAAGTACTTCCTGGTATGGTTACTTTACTGGTAACTCCCCAAAAGAATCTGGATTGTGGTGAGGGAACAGAGAAAAAAGCTCATTTAGGACCTGCACTTACGAAGGGGTTAGGCAGCTGTATATCAGGGAGTAAACCTTCTGAGAATAAAAACAGCTGGAGCTTGTTAAGGTAATTACACAGAGGAAAGGATAATGTACTGGGAACTCCTCAGAAGAATCTGATTTGTGGTGAGGGGAGAGAGATTAAAAGCTCATTTAAGAACGACATGAACATGCTGCGTAGGTAGCTGTTTATCAGTAAATATCTCCACTGAGATTAAGAAAAGCAGTAGCTTAATAAATTAAGTACTTCCTGGTATGGTTACTGTACTGATAACTCCCCAAAAGAATCTGGATTGTGGTGAGGGAACAGAGAAAAAAGCTCATTTAGGACCTGCATTTACGAAGGGGGTAGGCAGCTGTATATCAGGGGAGTAAACCTTCTGAGAATAAAAACAGCTGGAGCTTGTTAAGGTAATTACACAGGGGAAAGGATAATGTACTGGGAACTCCTCAGAAGAATCTGATTTGTGGTGAGGGGAGAGAGATAAAAGCTCATTTAGGAACGACATGAACATGCTGCGTAGGTAGCGGTTTATCACTAAATATCTCCACTGAGAATAAGAAAAGCAGTAGCTTAATAAATTAAGTACTTCCTGGTATGGTTACTGTACTGGTAACTCCCCAAAAGAATCGGGATTGTGGTGAGGGAAGAGAGAAAAAAGCTCACTTAGGACCTGCACTTACGAAGGGGGTAGGCAGCTGTATATCAGGGAGTATCGCTTCTGAGAATAAAAACAGCTGGAGCTTGTTAAGGTAATTACACAGGGGAAAGGATAACGTACTGGGAACTCCTCAGAAGAATCTGATTCGTGGTGAGGGGAGAGAGATAAAAGCTCATTTAGTAACGACATGAAAATGCTGCATACGTAGCTGTTTATCAGTAAATATCTCCACTGAGATTAAGAAAAGCAGTAGCTTAATAAATTAAGTACTTCCTGGTATGGATACTGTACTGGTAACTCCCCAAAAGAATCTGGATTGTGGTGAGGGAACAGAGAAAAAAGCTCATTTAGGAACGACATGAAACATGTTGCGTAGGTAGCTGTTTATCAGTAATATCTCCACTGAGATTAAGAAAAGCAGTAGCTTAATAAATTAAGAACTTCCTGGTATGGTTACTGTACTGGTAACTCCCCAAAAGAATCTCGATTGTGGTGAGGGAACAGAGAAAAAAGCTCATTTAGGACCTGCACTTACGAAGGGGTTAGGCAGCTGTATATCAGGTATTATCGTTTCTGAGAATAAAAACAGCTGGAGCTTGTTAAGGTAATTACACAGGGGAAAGGATAATGTACTGGGAACTACTCAGAAGAATCTGATTTGTGGTGAGGGGAGAGAGATAAAAGCTCATTTAGGAACGACATGAACATGCTGCGTAGGTAGCGGTTTATCACTAAATATCTCCACTGAGAATAAGAAAAGCAGTAGCTTAATAAATTAAGTACTTCCTGGTATGGTTACTGTACTGGTAACTCCCCAAAAGAATCGGGATTGTAGTGAGGGAAGAGAGAAAAAAGCTCACTTAGGACCTGCACTTACGAAGGGGGTAGGCAGCTGTATATCAGGGAGTATCGCTTCTGAGAATAAAAACAGCTGGAGCTTGTTAAGGTAATTACACAGGGGAAAGGATAATGTACTGGGAACTCCTCAGAAGAATCTGATTCGTGGTGAGGGGAGAGAGATAAAAAGCTCATTTAGGAACGACATGAAAATGCTGCATACGTAGCTGTTTATCAGTAAATATCTCCACTGAGATTAAGAAAAGCAGTAGCTTAATAAATTAAGTACTTCCTGGTATGGATACTGTACTGGTAACTCCCCAAAAGTATCTGGATTGTGGTGAGGGAACAGAGAAAAAAGCTCATTTAGGAACGACATGAACATGCTTCGTAGGTAGCAGCTTATCAGTAAATATCTCCACTGAGATTAAGAAAAGCAGTAGCTTAATAAATTAAGTACTTCCTGGTATGGTTACTGTACTGGTAACTCCCCAAAAGAATCTGGATTGAGGTGAGGGAACAGAGAAAAAAGCTCATTTAGGACCTGCACTTACGAAGGGGGTAGGCAGCTCTATATCAGGGAGTAAACCTTCTGAGAATAAAAACAGCTGGAGCTTGTTAAGGTATTACACAGGGGAAAGGATAATGTACTGGGAACTCCTCAGAAGAATCTGATTTGTGGTGAGGGGAGAGAGATAAAAGCTCATTTTGAACGACATGAAAATGCTGCATACGTAGCTGTTTATCAGTAAATATCTCCACTGAGATTAAGAAAAGCAGTAGCTTAATAAATTAAGTACTTCTGGTATGGATACTGTACTGGTAACTCCCCAAAAGTATCTGGATTGTGGTGAGGGAACAGAGAAAAAAAGCTCATTTAGGAACGACATGAACATGCTGCGTAGGTAGCTGCTTATCAGTAAATATCTCCACTGAGATTAAGAAAAGCAGTAGCTTAATAAATTAAGTACTTCCTGGTATGGTTACTGTACTGGTAACTCCCCAAAAGAATCTGGATTGAGGTGAGGGAACAGAGAAAAAAGATCATTTAGGACCTGCACTTACGAAGGGGGTAGGCAGATGTATATCAGGGAGTAAACCTTCTGAGAATAAAAACAGCTGGAGCTTGTTAAGGTAATTACACAGGGGAAAGGATAATGTACTGGGAATTCCTCAGAAGAATCTGATTTGTGGTGAGGGGAGAGAGATAAAAGCTCATTTAGGAACGACATGAACATGCTGCGTAGGTAGCTGTTTATCAGTAAATATCTCCACTGAGATTAAGAAAAGCAGTAGCTTAATAAATTAAGTACTTCCTGGTATGATTACTGTACTGATAACTCTACAAAAGAATCTGGATTGTGGTGAGGGAACAGAGAAAAAAGCTCATTTAGGACCTGCACTTACGAAGGGGGTAGGCAGCTGTATATCAGGGAGTAAACCTTCTGAGAAAAAAAACAGCTGGAGCTTGTTAAGGTAATTACACAGGGAAAAGGATAATGTACTGGGAACTCCTCAGAAGAATCTGATTTGTGGTGAGGGGAGAGAAATAAAAGCTCATTTAGGAACGACATGAACATGCTGCGTAGGTAGCGGTTTATCACTAAATATCTCCACTGAGAATAAGAAAAGCAGTAGCTTAATAAATTAAGTACTTCCTGGTATGGTTACTGTACTGGTAACTCCCCAAAAGAATCGGGATTTGTGGTGAGGGAAGAGAGAAAAAAGCTCACTTAGGAACTGCACTTACGAAGGGGGTTGGCAGCTGTATATCAGGGAGTATCGCTTCTGAGAATAAAAACAGCTGGAGCTTCTTAAGGTAATTACACAGGGGAAAGGATAATGTACTGGGAACTCCTCAGAAGAATCTGATTCGTGGTGAGGGGGAGAGAGATAAAAGCTCATTTAGGAACGACATGAAAATGCTGCATACGTAGCTGTTTATCAGTAAATATCTCCACTGAGATTAAGAAAAGCAGTAGCTTAATAAATTAAGTACTTCCTGGTATGGATACTGTACTGGTAACTCCCCAAAAGAATCTGGATTGTGGTGAGGGAACAGAGAAAAAAGCTCATTTAGGAACGACATGAACATGCTGTGTAGGTAGCTGCTTATCAGTAAATACCTCCACTGAGATTAAGAAAAGCAGTAGCTTAATAAATTAAGTACTTCCTGGTATGGTTACTGTACTGGTAACTCCCCAAAAGAATCTGGATTTTTGTGAGGGAACAGAGAAAAAAGCTCATTTAGGACCTGCACTTACGAAGGGGGTAGGCAGCTGTATATCAGGGAGTAAACCTTCTGAGAATAAAAACAGCTGGAGCTTGTTAAGGTAATTACACAGGGGAAAGGATAATGTACTGGGAACTCCTCAGAAGAATCTGATTTGTTGTGAGGGGAGAGAGATAAAAGCTCATTTAGGAACGACATGAACATGCTGCGTAGGTAGCTGTTTATCAGTAAATATCTCCACTGAGATTAAGAAAAGCAGTAGCTTAATAAATTAAGTACTTCCTGGTATGGTTACTGTACTGATAACTCCCCAAAAGAATCTGGATTGTGGTGAGGGAACAGAGAAAAAAGCTCATTTAGGACCTGCACTTACGAAGGGGGTAGGCAGCTGTATATCAGGGAGTAAACCTTCTGAGAATAAAAACAGCTGGAGCTTGTTAAGTTAATTACACAGGGGAAAGGATAATGTACTGGAACTCCACAGAAGAATCTGATTTGTGGTGAGGGGAGAGAGATAAAAGCTCATTTAGGAACGACATGAACATGCTGCGTAGGTAGCGGTTTATCACTAAATATCTCCACTGAGAATAAGAAAAGCAGTAGCTTAATAAATTAAGTACTTCCTGGTATGGTTACTGTACTGGTAACTCCCCAAAAGAATCGGGATTGTGGTGAGGGAAGAGAGAAAAAAGCTCACTTAGGACCTGCACTTACGAAGGGGGTAGGCAGCTGTATATCAGGGAGTATCGCTTCTGAGAATAAAAACAGCTGGAGCTTGTTAAAGTAATTACACAGGGGAAAGGATAATGTACTGGAAACTCCTCAGAAGAATCTGATTCGTGGTGAGGGGAGAGAGATAAAAGCTCATTTAGGAACGACATGAAAATGCTGCATACGTAGCTGTTTATCAGTAAATATCTCCACTGAGATTAAGAAAAGCAGTAGCTTAATAAATTAAGTACTTCCTGGTATGGATACTGTACTGGTAACTCCCCAAAAGAATCTGGATTGTGGTGAGGGAACAGAGAAAAAAGCTCATTTAGGAACGACATGAACATGCTGCGTAGGTAGCTGCTTATCAGTAAATATCTCCACTGAGATTAAGAAAAGCAGTAGCTTAATAAATTAAGTACTTCCTGGTATGGTTACTGTACTGGTAACTCCCCAAAAGAATCTGGATTTTTGTGAGGGAACAGAGAAAAAAGCTCATTTAGGACCTGCACTTACGAAGGGGGTAGGCAGCTGTATATCAGGGAGTAAACCTTCTGAGAATCAAAACAGCTGGAGCTTGTTAAGGTAATTACACAGGGGAAAGGATAATGTCCTCGGAACTCCTCAGAAGAATCTGATTTGGTCGTGAGGGGAGAGAGATAAAAGCTCATTTAGGAACGACATGAACATGCTGCGTAGGTAGCTATTTATCACTAAATATCTCCACTGAGATTAAGAAAAGCAGTAGCTTAATAAATTAAGTACTTCCTGGTATGGTTACTGTACTGGTAACTCCCCAAAAGAATGTGGATTGTGGTGAGGGAACAGAGAATAAAGCTAATTTAGGACCTGCACTTACGAAGGGGGTAGGCAGCTGTACATCAGGGAGTAAATCTTCTGAGAATAAAAACAGCTGGAGCTTGTTAAGGTAATTACACAGGGGAAAGGATAATGTACTGGGAACTCCTCAGAAGAATCTGATTTGTGGTGAGGGGAGAGAGATAAAATCTCATTTAGGAACGACATGAACATGCTGCATACGTTCCTGTTTATCAGTAAATATCTCCACTGAGATTAAGAAAAGCAGTAGCTTAATAAATCAGGTACTTCCTGGTATGGATACTGTACTGGTAAACTCCCCAAAAGAATCTGGATTGTGGTGAGGGGAACAGAGAAAAAAGCTCATTTAGGAACGACATGAACATGCTGCGTAGGTAGCTGTTTATCAGTAAATATCTCCACTTAGATTAAGAAAAGCAGTAGCTTAATAAATTAAGAACTTCCCTGGTATGGTTACTGTACTGGTAACTCTCCAAAAGAATCTGGATTGTGGTGAGGGAACAGAGAAAAAAAGCTCATTTAGGTCCTGCACTTACGAAGGGGTTAGGCAGCTGTATATCAGGTATTATCGCTCTGAGAATAAAAACAGCTGGAGCTTGTTAAGGTAATTACACAGGGGAAAGGATAATGTACTGGGAACTCCTCAGAAGAATCTGACTCGTGGTGAGGGGAGAGAGATAAAAGCTCATTTAGGAACGACATGAACATGCTGCATACGTAGCTGTTTATCAGTAAATTATCTCCACTGAGATTAAGAAAAGCAGTAGCTTAATAAATTAAGTACTTCCTGGTATGGATACTGTACTGGTAACTCCCCAAAAGAATCTGGATTGTGGTGAGGGAACAGAGAAAAATGCTCATTTAGGAACGACATGAACATGCTGCGTAGGTAGCTGCTTATCAGTAAATATCTCCACTGAGATTAAGAAAAGCACTAGCTTAATAAATTAAGTACTTCCTGGTATAGTTACTGTACTGATAACTCCCCAAAAGAATCTGGATTGTGGTGAGGGAACAGAGAAAAAACCTCATTTAGGACCTGCACTTAAGAAGGGGGTAGGCAGCTGTATATCAGGGAGTAAAACTTCTGAGAATAAAAACAGCTGGAGCTTGTTAAGGTAATTACACAGGGGAAAGGATAATGTACTGGGAACTCCTCAGGAGAATCTGATTTGTGGTGAGGGGAGAGAGATAAAAGCTTATTTAGGAACGACATGAACATGCTGCGTAGGTAGCTGTTTATCAGTAAATATCTCCACTGAGATTAAGAAAAGCAGTAGCTTAATAAATTAAGTACTTCCTGGTATGGTTACTTTACTGGTAACTCCCCAAAAGAATCTGGATTGTGGTGAGGTATCAGAGAAAAAAGCTCATTTAGGAACGACATGAAGATGCTGCGTAGGTAGCTGTTTATCAGTAAATATCTCCACTGAGATTAAGAAAAGCAGTAGCTTAATAAATTAAGTACTTCCTGGTATGGTTACTGTACTGGTAACTCCCCAAAGAATCTGGTTGTGGTGAGGGAACAGAGAAAAAAGCTCATTTAGGATCTGCACTTACGAAGGGGGTAGGCAGCTGTATATCAGGGCTGAGAATAAAAACAGCTGGAGCTTGTTAAGGTAATTACACACAGGAAAGGATAATGTACTGGGAACTCCTCAGAAGAATCTGATTTGTGGTGAGGGGGAGAGAGATAAAAGCTTATTTAGGAACGACATGAACATGCTGCGTAGGTAGCTGTTTATCAGTAAATATCTCCACTGAGATTAAGAAAAGCAGTAGCTTAATAAATTAAGTACTTCCTGGTATGGTTACTTTACTGGTAACTCCCCAAAAGGAATCTGGATTGTGGTGAGGGAACAGAGAAAAAAGCTCATTTAGGACCTGCACTTACGAAGGGGGTAGGCAGCTGTATATCAGGGAGGTAAACCTTCTGAGAATAAAAACAGCTGGAGCTTGTTAAGGTAATTACACAGGGGAAAGGATAATGTACTGGGAACTCCTCAGAAGAATCTGATTTGTGGTGAGGGGAGAGAGATAAAAGCTCTTTTAGGAACGACATGAACATGCTGCATACGTTCCTGTTTATCAGTAAATATCTCCACTGAGATTAAGAAAAGCAGTAGCTTAATAAATCAAGTACTTCCTGGTATGGATACTGTACTGGTAACTCCCCAAAAGAATCTGGATTGTGGTGAGGGAACAGAGAAAAAGCTCATTTAGGAACGACATGAACATGCTGCGTAGGTAGCTGTTTATCAGTAAATATCTCCACTTAGATTAAGAAAAGCAGTAGCTTAATAAATTAAGAACTTCCTGGTATGGTTACTGTACTGGTAACTCTCCAAAAGAATCTGGATTGTGGTGAGGGAACAGAGAAAAAAGCTCATTTAGGACCTGCACTTACGAAGGGGTTAGGCAGCTGTATATCAGGTATTATCGCTCTGAGAATAAAAACAGCTGGAGCTTGTTAAGGTAATTACACAGGGGAAAGGATAATGTACTGGGAACTCCTCAGAAGAATCTGATTCGTGGTGAGGGGAGAGAGAGATAAAGCTCATTTAGGAACGACATGAACATGCTGCATACGTAGCTGTTTATCAGTAAATATCTCCACTGAGATTAAGAAAAGCAGTAGCTTAATAAATTAAGTACTTCCTGGTATGGATACTGTACTGGTAACTCCCCAAAAGAATCTGGATTGTGGTGAGGGAACAGAGAAAAATGCTCATTTAGGAACGACATGAACATGCTGCGTAGGTAGCTGCTTATCAGTAAATATCTCCACTGAGATTAAGAAAAGCACTAGCTTAAATAAATTAAGTACTTCCTGGTATGGTTACTGTACTGATAACTCCCCAAAAGAATCTGGATTGTAGTGAGGGAACAGAGAAAAAACCTCATTTAGGACCTGCACTTACGAAGGGGTAAGGCAGCTGTATATCAGGGATTATCGCTTCTGAGAATAAAAACAGCTGGAGCTTGTTAAGGTAATTACACAGGGGAGAGGATAATGTCCTGGGAACTCCTCAGAAGAATCTGATTTGTCGTGAGGGGAGAGAGATAAAAGCTCATTTAGGAACGACATGAACATGCTGCGTAGGTAGCTGTTTATCACTAAATATCTTCACTGAGATTAAGAAAAGCAGTAGCTTAATAAATTAAGTACTTCCTGGTATGGTTACTGTACTGGTAACTCCCCAAAAGAATGTGGATTGTGGTGAGGGAACAGAGAATAAAGCTCATTTAGGAACTGCACTTACGAAGGGGGTAGGCAGCTGTATATCAGGGAGTAAACCTTCTGAGAATAAAAACAGCTGGAGCTTGTTAAGGTAATTACACAGGGGAAAGGATAATGTACTGGGAACTCCTCAGAAGAATCTGATTTGTGGTGAGGGGAGAGAGATAAAATCTCATGTAGGAACGACATGAACATGCTGCATACTTAGCTGTTTATCAGTAAATATCTCCACTGAGATTAAGAAAAGCAGTAGCTTAATAAATTAAATACTTCCTGGTATGGATACTGTACTGTTAACTCCCCAAAAGATTCTGGATTGTGGTGAGGGAACAGAGAAAAAAGCTCATTTAGGAACGACATGAACATGCTGCGTAGGTAGCTGTTTATCAGTAAATATCTCCACTGAGATTAAGAAAAGCAGTAGCTTAATAAATTAAGTACTTCCTGGTATGGTTTACTGTACTGATAACTCCCCAAAAGAATCTGGATTGTGGTGAGGGAACAGAGAAAAAAACTCATTTAGGACCTGCACTTACGAAGGGGGTAGGCAGCTGTATATCAGGGAGTAAACATTTTGAGAATAAAAACAGCTGGAGCTTGTTAAGGTAATTACACAGGGGAAAGGATAATGTACTGGGAACTCCTCAGAAGAATCTGATTTGTGGTGAGGGGAGAGAGATAAAAGCTCATTTAGGAACGACATGAACATGCTGCGTAGGTAGCGGTTTATCACTAAATATCTCCACTGAGAATAAGAAAAGCAGTAGCTTAATAAATTAAGTACTTCCTGGAATGGTTACTGTACAGGTAACTCCCCAAAAGAATCGGGATTGTGGTGAGGGAAGAGAGAAAAAAAGCTCACTTAGGACCTGCACTTACGAAGGGGGTAGGCAGCTGTATATCAGGTATTATCGCTCTGAGAATAAAAACAGCTGGAGCTTGTTAAGGTAATTACACAGGGGAAAGGATAATGTACTGGGAACTCCTCAGAAGAATCTGATTCGTGGTGAGGGGAGAGAGATAAAAGCTCATTTAGGAACGACATGAACATGCTGCATACGTAGCTGTTTATCAGTAAATATCTCCACTGAGATTAAGAAAAGCAGTAGCTTAATAAATTAAGTACTTCCTGGTATGGATACTGTACTGGTAACTCCCCAAAAGAATCTGGATTGTGGTGAGGGAACAGAGAAAAATGCTCATTTAGGAACGACATGAACATGCTGCGTAGGTAGCTGCTTATCAGTAAATATCTCCACTGAGATTAAGAAAAGCACTAGCTTAATAAATTAAGTACTTCCTGGTATGGTTACTGTACTGATAACTCCCCAAAAGAATCTGGATTGTAGTGAGGGAACAGAGAAAAAACCTCATTTAGGACCTGCACTTACGAAGGGGTAAGGCAGCTGTATATCAGGGATTATCGCTTCTGAGAATAAAAACAGCTGGAGCTTGTTAAGGTAATTACACAGGGGAGAGGATAATGTCCTGGGAACTCCTCAGAAGAATCTGATTTGTCGTGAGGGGAGAGAGATAAAAGCTCATTTAGGAACGACATGAACATGCTGCGTAGGTAGCTGTTTATCACTAAATATCTTCACTGAGATTAAGAAAAGCAGTAGCTTAATAAATTAAGTACTTCCTGGTATGGTTACTGTACTGGTAACTCCCAAAAGAATGTGGATTGTGGTGAGGGAACAGAGAATAAAGCTCATTTAGGAACTGCACTTACGAAGGGGGTAGGCAGCTGTATATCAGCGAGTAAACCTTCTGAGAATAAAAACAGCTGGAGCTTGTTAAGGTAATTACACAGGTGAAAGGATAATGTACTGGGAACTCCTCAGAAGAATCTGATTTGTGGTGAGGGGAGAGAGATAAAATCTCATGTAGGAACGACATGAACATGCTGCATACTTAGCTGTTTATCAGTAAATATCTCCACTGAGATTAAGAAAAGCAGTAGCTTAATAAATTAAATACTTCCTGGTATGGATACTGTACTGTTAACTCCCCAAAAGATTCTGGATTGTGGTGAGGGAACAGAGAAAAAAGCTCATTTAGGAACGACATGAACATGCTGCGTAGGTAGCTGTTTATCAGTAAATATCTCCACTGAGATTAAGAAAAGCAGTAGCTTAATAAATTAAGTACTTCCTGGTATGGTTACTGTACTGATAACTCCCCAAAAGAATCTGGATTGTGGTGAGGGAACAGAGAAAAAAACTCATTTAGGACCTGCACTTACGAAGGGGGTAGGCAGCTGTATATCAGGGAGTAAACATTTTGAGAATAAAAACAGCTGGAGCTTGTTAAGGTAATTACACAGGGGAAAGGATAATGTACTGGGAACTCCTCAGAAGAATCTGATTTGTGGTGAGGGGAGAGAGATAAAAGCTCATTTAGGAACGACATGAACATGCTGCGTAGGTAGCGGTTTATCACTAAATATCTCCACTGAGAATAAGAAAAGCAGTAGCTTAATAAATTAAGTACTTCCTGGAATGGTTACTGTACAGGTAACTCCCCAAAAGAATCGGGATTGTGGTGAGGGAAGAGAGAAAAAAGCTCACTTAGGACCTGCACTTACGAAGGGGGTAGGCAGCTGTATATCAGGTATTATCGCTCTGAGAATAAAAACAGCTGGAGCTTGTTAAGGTAATTACACAGGGGAAAGGATAATGTACTGGGAACTCCTCAGAAGAATCTGATTCGTGGTGAGGGGAGAGAGATAAAAGCTCATTAGGAACGATATGAAAATGCTGCATACGTAGCTGTTTATCAGTAAATATCTCCACTGAGATTAAGAAAAGCAGTAGCTTAATAAAATAAGTACTTCCTGGTATGGATACTGTACTGGAACTCCCCAAAAGAATCTGGATTGTGGTGAGGGAACAGAGAAAAAAGCTCATTTAGGAACGACATGAACATGCTGCGTAGGTAGCTGCTTATCAGTAAATATCTCCACTGAGATTAAGAAAAGCAGTAGCTTATAAATTAAGTACTTCTGGTATGGTTACTGTACTGGTAACTCCCCAAAAGAATCTGGATTTTTGTGAGGGAACATAGAAAAAAAGCTCATTTAGGACCTGCACTTACGAAAGGGGTAGGCAGCTGTATATCAGGGAGTAAACCTTCTGAGAATTAAAACAGCTGGAGCTTGTTAAGGTAATTACACAGGGGAAAGGATAATGTCCTCGGAACTCCTCAGAAGAATCTGATTTGTGGTGAGGGGAGAGAGATAAAATCTCATTTAGGAACGACATGAACATGCTGCATACTTAGCTGTTTATCAGTAAATATCTCCACTGAGATTAAGAAAAGCAGTAGCTTAATAAATCAAGTACTTCCTGGTATGGTTACTGTACTGGTAACTCCCCAAAAGAATGTGGATTGTGGTGAGGGAACAGAGAATAAAGCTCATTTAGGACCTGCACTTACGAAGGGGGTAGGCAGCTGTATATCAGGGAGTAAACCTTCTGAGAATAAAAACAGCTGGAGCTTGTTAAGGTAATTACACAGGGGAAAGGATAATGTACTGGGAACTCCTCAGAAGAATCTGATTTGTGGTGAGGGGAGAGAGATAAAAGCTCATTTAGGAACGACATGAACATGCTGCGTAGGTAGCTGTTTATCAGTAAATATCTCCACTGAGATTAAGAAAAGCAGTAGCTTAATAAATTAAGTACTTCCTGGTATGGTTACTGTACTGGTAACTCCCCAAAAGAATCGGGATTGTGGTGAGGGAACAGAGAAAAAAACTCATTTAGGACCTGCACTTACGAAGGGGGTAGGCAGCTGTATATCAGGGAGTATCGCTTCTGAGAATAAAAACAACTGGAGCTTGTTAAGGTAATTACACAGGGGAAAGGATAATGTACTGGGAACTCCTCAGAAGAATCTGATTCGTGGTGAGTGGAGAGAGATAAAAGCTCATTTAGGAACGACATGAACATGCTGCATACGTAGCTGTTTATAAGTAAATATCTCCACTGAGATTAAGAAAAGCAGTAGCTTAATAAATTAAGTACTTCCTGGTATGGATACTGTACTGGTAACTCCCCAAAAGAATGTGGATTGTGGTGAGGGAACAGAGAATAAAGCTCATTTAGGACCTGCACTTACGAAGGGGGTAGGCAGCTGTATATCAGGGAGTAAACCTTCTGAGAATAAAAACAGCTGGAGCTTGTTAAGGTAATTACACAGGGGAAAGGATAATGTACTGGGAACTCCTCAGAAGAATCTGATTTGTGGTGAGGGGAGAGAGATAAAATCTCATTTAGGAACGACTTGAACATGCTGCATACGTTCCTGTTTATCAGTAAATATCTCCACTGAGATTAAGAAAAGCAGTAGCTTAATAAATCAAGTACTTCCTGGTATGGATACTGTACTGGTAACTCCCCAAAAGAATCTGGATTGTGGTGAGGGAACAGAGAAAAAAGCTCATTTAGGAACGACATGAACATGCTGCGTAGGTAGCTGCTTATCAGTAAATATCTCCACTGAGATTAAGAAAAGCAGTAGCTTAATAAATTAAGTACTTCCTGGTATGGTTACTGTACTGGTAACTCCCAAAAGAATCTGGATTTTTGTGAGGGAACAGAGGAAAAAGCTCATTTAGGACCTGCACTTACGAAGGGGGTAGGCAGCTGTATATCAGGGAGTAAACCTTCTGAGAATTAAAACAGCTGGAGCTTGTTAAGGTAATTACACAGGGGAAAGGATAATGTACTGGGAACTCCTCAGAAGAATCTGATTTGTGGTGAGGGGAGAGAGATAAAAGCTCATTTAGGAACGACATGAACATGCTGCGTAGGTAGCTGTTTTTCACTAAATATCTCCACTGAGATTAAGAAAAGCAGTAGCTTAATAAATTAAATACTTCCTGGTATGGATACTGTACTGTTAACTCCCCAAAACAATCTGGATTGTGGTGAGGGAACAGAGAAAAAAGCTCATTTAGGAACGACATGAACATGCTGCGTAGGTAGCTGTTTATCAGTAAATATCTCCACTGAGATTAAGAAAAGCAGGAGCTTAATAAATTAAGTACTTCCTGGTATGGTTACTGTACTGATAACTCCCCAAAAGAATCTGGATTGTTGGTGAGGGAACAGAGAAAAAAGCTCATTTAGGACCTGCACTTACGAAGGGGGTAGGCAGCTGTATATCAGGGAGTAAACCTTTTGAGAATAAAAACAGCTGGAGCTTGTTAAGGTAATTACACAGGGGAAAGGATAATGTACTGGGAACTCCTCAGAAGAATCTGATTTGTGGTGAGGGGAGAGAGATAAAAGCTCATTTAGGAACGACATGAACATGCTGCGTAGGTAGCGGTTTATCACTAAATATCTCCACTGAGAATAAGAAAAGCAGTAGCTTAATAAATTAAGTACTTCCTGGTATGGTTACTGTACTGGTAACTCCCCAAAAGAATCGGGATTGTGGTGAGGGAAGAGAGAAAAAAGCTCACTTAGGACCTGCACTTACGAAGGGGGTAGGCAGCTGTATATCAGGGAGTATCGCTTCTGAGAATAAAAACAGCTGGAGCTTGTTAAGGTAATTACACAGGGGGAAAGGTTAATGTACTGGGAACTCCTCAGAAGAATCTGATTCGTGGTGAGGGGAGAGAGATAAAAGCTCATTTAGGAACGACATGAAAATGCTGCATACGTAGCTGTTTATCAGTAAATATCTCCACTGAGATTAAGAAAAGCAGTAGCTTAATAAAATAAGTACTTCCTGGTATGGATACTGTACTGGTAACTCCCCAAAAGAATCTGGATTGTGGTGAGGGAACAGAGAAAAAAGCTCATTTAGGAACGTCATGAACATGCTGCGTAGGTAGCTGCTTATCAGTAAATATCTCCACTGAGATTAAGAAAAGCAGTAGCTTAATAAATTAAGTACTTCCTGGTATGGTTACTGTACTGGTAACTCCCCAAAAGAATCTGGATTTTTGTGAGGGAACAGAGGAAAAAGCTCATTTAGGACCTGCACTTACGAAGGGGGTAGGCAGCTGTATATCAGGGAGTAAACCTTCTGAGAATTAAAACAGCTGGAGCTTGTTAAGGTAATTACACAGGGGGGAAAGGATAATGTACTGGGAACTCCTCAGAAGAAACTGATTCGTGGTGAGTGGAGAGAGATAAAAGCTCATTTAGGAACGACATGAACATGCTGCATACGTAGCTGTTTATAAGTAAATATCTCCACTGAGATTAAGAAAAGCAGTAGCTTAATAAATTAAGTACTTCCTGGTATGGATACTGTACTGGTAACTCCCCAAAAGAATCTGGATTGTGGTGAGGGAACAGAGAAAAAAGCTCATTTAGGAACGACATGAACATGCTGCGTAGGTAACTATTTATCAGTAAATATCTCCACTGAGATTAAGAAAAGCAGTAGCCTAATAAATTAAGTACTTCCTGGTATGGTTACTGTACTGGTAACTCCCCAAAAGAATCTGGATTTTTGTGAGGGAACCGAGAAAAAAGCTCATTTAGGACCTGCACTTACGAAAGTCGTAGGCAGCTGTATATCAGGGAGTAAACCTTCTGAGAATAAAAACAGCTGGAGCTTGTTAAGGTAATTACACAGGGGAAAGGATAATGTCCTGGGAACTCCTCAGAAGAATCTGATTTGTCGTGAGGGGAGAGAGATAAAATGCTCATTTAGGAACGAAATGAACATGCTGCGTAGGTAGCTGTTTATCACTAAATATCTCCACTGAGATTAAGAAAAGCAGTAGCTTAATAAATTAAGTACTTCCTGGTATGGTTACTGTATTGGTAACTCCCCAAAAGAATGTGGATTGTGGTGAGGGAACTGAGAATAAAGCTCATTTAGGACCTGCACTTACGAAGGGGGTAGGCAGCTGTATATCAGGGATTAAACCTTCTGAGAATAAAAACAGCTGGAGCATCTTAAGGTAATACACAGGGGAAAGGATAATGTACTGGGAACTCCACAGAAGAATCTGATTTGTGGTGAGGGAGAGAGATAAAAGCTCATTTAGGAAAGACATGAACATGCTGCGTAGGTAGCTGTTTATCAGTAAATATCTCCACTGAGATTAAGAAAAGCAGTAGCTTAATAAATTAAGTACTTCCTGGTATGGTTACTGTACTGGTAACTCCCCAAAAGAATCTGGATTGTGGTGAGGGAACAGAGAAAAAAGCTCATTTAGGACCTGCACGTACGAAGGGGTTAGGCAGCTGTATATCAGGGAGTAAACCTTCTGAGAATAAAAACAGCTGGAGCTTGTTAAGGTAATTACACAGGGGAAAGGATAATGTACTGGGAACTCCTCAGAAGAATCTGATTTGTGGTGAGGGGAGAGAGATAAAAGCTCATTTAGGAACGACATGAACATGCTGCGTAGGTAGCGGTTTATCACTAAATATCTCCACTGAGAATAAGAAAAGCAGTAGCTTAATAAATTAAGTACTTCCTGGTATGGTTACTGTACTGGTAACTCCCCAAAAGTATCGGGATTGTGGTGAGGGAAACAGAGAAAAAAGCTCACTTAGGACCTGCACTTACGAAGGGGGTAGGCAGCTGTATATCAGGGAGTATCGCTTCTGAGAATAAAAACAGCTGGAGCTTGTTAAGGTAATTACACAGGGGAAGGATAATGTACTGGGAACTCCTCAGAAGAATCTGATTCGTGGTGAGGGGAGAGAGATAAAAGCTCATTTAGGAACGACATGAAAATGCTGCATACGGAGCTGTTTATCAGTAATATCTCCACTGAGATTAAGAAAAGCAGTAGCTTAATAAATTAAGTACTTCCTGGTATGGATACTGTACTGGTAACTCCCCAAAAGAATCTGGATTGTGGTGAGGGAACCGAGAAAAAAGCTCATTTAGGAACGACATGAACATGCTGTGTAGGTAGCTGCTTATCAGTAAATATCTCCACTGAGATTAAGAAAAGCAGTAGCTTAATAAATTAAGTACTTTCCTGGTATGGTTACTGTACTGGTAACTCCCCAAACGAATCTGGATTTTTGTGAGGGAACAGAGAAAAAAGCTCATTTAGGACCTGCACTTACGAAGGGGGTAGGCAGCTGTATATCAGGGAGTAAACCTTCTGAGAATAAAAACAGCTGGAGCATGTTAAGGTAATTACACAGGGGAAAGGATAATGTCCTGGGAACACCTCAGAAGAATCTGATTTGTCGTGAGGGGGAGAGAGATAAATGCTCATTTAGGAACGACATGAACATGCTGCGTAGGTAGCTGTTTATCACTAAATATCTCCACTGAGATTAAGAAAAGCAGTAGCTTAATAAATTAAGTACTTCCTGGTATGGTTACTGTACTGGTAACTCCCCAAAAGAATGTGGATTGTGGTGAGGGAACAGAGAATAAAGCTCATTTAGGACCTGCACTTACGAAGGGGGTAGGCAGCTGTATATCAGGGAGTAAACCTTCTGAGAATAAAAACAGCTGGAGCTTGTTAAGGTAATTACACAGGGGAAAGGATAATGTACTGGGAACTCCTCAGAAGAATCTGATTTGTGGTGAGGGGGAGAGAGATAAAATCTCATGTAGGAACGACATGAACATGCTGCATACTTAGCTGTTTATCAATAAATATCTCCTCTGCGATTAAGAAAAGCAGTAGCTTAATAAATTAAGTACTTCCTGGTATGGATACTGTACTGGTAACTCCCCAAAAGAATCTGGATTGTGGTGAGGGAACAGAGAAAAATGCTCATTTAGGAACGACATGAACATGCTGCGTAGGTAGCTGTTTATCAGTAAATATCTCCACTGAGATTAAGAAAAGAAGTAGCTTAATAAATTAAGTACTTCCTGGTATGGTTACTGTACTGGTAACTCCCCAAAAGAATCTGGATTGTGGTGAGGGAACAGAGAAAAAAGCTCATTTAGGACCGGCACTTACGAAGATGGTAGGCAGCTGTATATCATGGAGTAAACCTTCTGAGAATAAAAACAGCTGGAGCTTGTTAAGGTTATTACACAGGGAAAGGATAATGTACTGGGAACTCCTCAGAAGAATCTGAATCGTGGTGAGTGGAGAGAGATAAAAGCTCATTTAGGAACGACATGAACATGCTGCTTACGTAGCTGTTTATAAGTAAATATCTCCACTGAGATTAAGAAAAGCAGTAGCTTAATAAATTAAGTACTTCCTGGTATGGATACTGTACTGGTAACTCCCCAAAAGAATGTGGATTGTGGTGAGGGAACAGAGAATAAAGCTCATTTAGGACCTGCACTTACGAAGGGGGTAGGCAGCTGTATATCAGGGAGTAAACCTTCTGAGAATAAAAACAGCTGGAGCTTGTTAAGGTAATTACACAGGGGAAAGGATAATGTACTGGGAACTCCTCAGAAGAATCTGATTTGTGGTGAGGGGAGAGAGATAAAATCTCATTTAGGAACGACTTGAACATGCTGCATACGTTCCTGTTTATCAGTAAATATCTCCACTGAGATTAAGAAAAGCAGTAGCTTAATAAATCAAGTACTTCCTGGTATGGATACTGTACTGGTAACTCCCCAAAAGAATCTGGATTGTGGTGAGGGAACAGAGAAAAAAGCTCATTTAGGAACGACATGAACATGCTGCGTAGGTAGCTGTTTATCAGTAAATATCACCACTGAGATTAAGAAAAGCAGTAGCTTAATAAATTAAGAACTTCCTGGTATGGTTACTGTACTGGTAACTCCCCAAAAGAATCTGGATTGTGGTGAGGGAACAGAGAAAAAAGCTCATTTAGGACCTGCACTTACGAAGGGGTTAGGCAGCTGTATATCAGGGATTATCGCTTCTGAGAATAAAAACAGCTGGAGCTTGTTAAGGTAATTACACAGGGGAAAGGATAATGTACTGGGAACTCCTCAGAAGAATCTGATTTGTGGTGAGGGGAGAGAGATAAAAGCTCATTTAGGAACGACATGAACATGCTGCGTAGGTAGCTGTTTTTCACTAAATATCTCCACTGAGATTAAGAAAAGCAGTAGCTTAATAAATTAAATACTTCCTGGTATGGATACTGTACTGTTAACTCCCCAAAAGAATCTGGATTGTGGTGAGGGAACAGAGAAAAAAGCTCATTTAGGAACGACATGAACATGCTGCGTAGGTAGCTGTTTATCAGTAAATATCTCCACTGAGATTAAGAAAAGCAGTAGCTTAATAAATTAAGTACTTCCTGGTATGGTTACTGTACTGATAACTCCCCAAAACAATCTGGATTGTGGTGAGGGAACAGAGAAAAAAGTTCATTTAGGACCTGCACTTACGAAGGGGGTAGGCAGCTGTATATCAGGGAGTAAACCTTTTGAGAATAAAAACAGCTGGAGCTTGTTAAGGTAATTACACAGGGGAAAGGATAATGTACTGGGACT